>NW_008339433.1:7124733-7153953 GCF_000622305.1 Nannospalax galili | reverse complement strand
TCCTACATCAGGAAACCATTATTGAATATGTCAATTGTGTTGTAATGATATGCCTCTTCTAAGTATGTTGTTATTAAATAAATCATTTTTAAAAATTAAAAAAAAAGCAGAATCCAAGTCTCATTTTTACTTTAGTAGAATATAGCAGTCACGCATTTCATTTGATCAGAAAATGGAACAGGAGGAAGTGCTTGCCTATATGAGTTGAAATCATGTTTCATCTGTGAATTATTTGACTTTATGGGGAGACAAAAATTACCAAAAAGTTTTTGTGATTTTCCTTTCTTCCTTTTAGTTCAGATTAGGCATCACTTCTTGGTGTCCTCTATCAATAGATCTGGCTAACAGCCCCTTAATAGAAATGGTGAGTAGGTGCATGGACATTATTAGTCTTTGCATTCGTCGAGTACACGAAAAGGTCATTTGCCATGGACAACAGTCCGTAGTGCATGGACACATAGCAGGAGATCCAAAATAGCTAAAGAAAGGAGAAAAGAAGAAAGGAAGGAAAATGTAAGAAACACATACATAGAGAACAATTTATACTGTCTTTGTCATTTCTGAGGTATAATTGTGTAGAATCATCAATTGAGTACAGTTTATATTGGTTAGTGTATTTCATATGGGTACATACATATCTAAGTATTTGATTCTTATGTAATAAATATACCAATGCAATATCTAAGCATATTAAGCTTTAAATAACTATGTATGTCAAATTGTACGTAGAAATTTTAATGTAAATTTGAGATTAGAATTTTCTTGACATTATGTACACAGTGTATTTTTTATTTGATTAGTACATCTTTGTGTTAACAAAATAATTTTAAGATGCCTCAACCCTAATTTTGTAGTTCTATCAATGAGCTATTCTACTTAAATATTTCCAGGTGTCCTGATTATGAACTGAGGGAGAGGTAAGTGACCGTAAAATTCATCACAGTGCTGTGAATTTTGAAAAGATTACTCTTTCAGGACAAACAACAAAACAGAAGCACTCTGTTACAATAAAAGTATATTACTTATGAAGGGTAACTTGAAAATTTAATCAGTCAGTTAAATCAGACATAAGAATGGTTATCAGATTCTTACTTAAAATGTCTTGAAATAATCTGAAGGGATATAAGATTCTTAAGTTTGTTTAAAATTCATAGGTTATTTTGGTATAGTAGAGGAAATAGTAAAGACGGTATGGATAGCTGCCCATAGTTATCACAGCTGCCTTGATTTTCCTTTTGACCCAGAGTTTGATTTTCATGTATTAAAACACACAAAGTAGTGACAACAGTTATTATAATGTTATCTTGACCCCATTTAATATCTTCTTGAACAGGGTAAGTAACTAAGCCTATGGGTGAAGCACAATAACAGAGAAGTTGAAACACTGAAATCCATGTTTCATATTAACACTACAGACCAATAGAAGAAGGTGCTTTAGGAAAATGTGAGACTGAGAAAAATTATCCAGGAATCTAGTCAATTTCTGTAGTCTTAAACACAGTCTTTCTCACAGAAAATGTTTTAGACTTATCCAGGAAGGAAGGAGTATTAGTACATTGCAAAAAATATTAAGAAGAGGATTAAAGTGATGGAATGTATGAATGTATATGTTAAGACCTTCCAAAAAACAGCTTTAGTGAAGGGGGTGTATTAAATAAAACCATGCTATTTAGTATTCATTCATGCCCAAGTACAGGATTTCTGATACAAAATACATATACATGTCTTTCAATGCATGCATATGGACCTTTCATGTGTACTCAAGTATAAAGTTTGACCAGTTCAGCTATATTTTAAGGCTTGTATATACATATGGAAGTCTTTGTGACAAATGCTTGAAAACATTTCAGGAGAAAACAATTGTCTAATTCACTTTTCAACTGGTAAGATTTGTTTCTTCTTTTTCTAAACAATTTTATCTATGAATCCATGAATTGTTTTCATTCTAACAACAAGCATATGAAATAGGCACTGTTATTATAATTCTCTTCTTAACTATAATAATTTTTTTACTCACACCAGAGTTTGAGATTATTTTTCTTTTGTTTTCTTGTTGTTGTTTTTTTTTTTTCTGTTTTCAACAAGGCCTTGCGCTATAGTCTAGGCTACCTTGGAACTCACTATGTATCCTACTTTCCCTGTAACACATGGTGATCCACCTGATTCTGTCTCCCACGTATGAACTTACAGGAATGATGCAGCATACCCTTGAAGCTCTTGGGATAGTTAAGGTGCAAATGAGGCCATCCTTAGGATGGACACCTACACAGTTTAAATCCTGCGTCCTGGTGTTCTAAGGGGTGGTTCTCAATGCTGTGCACTTCTGTAGGACTCATGGATTTTGTTGGGGACATATTTTCCTGGTTTTTCATATTGTTTGTGGTTTCGCATTTATGTTTTGGCATATGGATGTTCTTTGTTGGTTATGTGTTCAACAGTTCAACAGGAGCATCTACTGTGCTTTTTTAAATTTAATTTTGGTTCTGTTAATATTGTTTATGTAACTTAGTTACTTTTTGTTAAGGTATGGATGACAAATTGGTGGGTATTTCAAGTTCTTGCTTGGTAGTAGAATGGTCAGTGTCATGACTGAGTAGGTCTGTCTTTCCGATCAAGATGCTGGGAAGTTGTTGGTGAGGGAACCGCCTCAGGGGGACTTAGGGATCTATGGTAGTGTGTTTAGTTAATCAGGTTTGGGAAGCTAGTCCTGGGTCCTGAGGGGAAGGAATTGGAGCCCATCTATGAGAGAATCTGGCAGAGGATAGGGTGGGTGTGGATGAGAGAAATGAGGTAGCAAGTCCTCCTGAGGTGAAGAAATTGAAGACTGCTTGTGAGAATCTCACAGGGGATGGGGTGGAGGTGGATGAGAGAAATGAGGTAGAGAGACAGTGAGGTGGAATTGACTTACCAGAGTCCTGGCTAAGCAGGTCTGTCTACCTGATCCAGAGACTGGGAAACTAGAGGTGCAGACACCATTGGGTGAGGACATAGGGATTTAAGTTGGATGTTTAGTTAAACTTATTTGGGAACCTAGTCCTGGGACCTGAGGTGAAGGAATTGGAGCCTGCCTGTGAGAGAGGCCTGCAGAGGACATGGTAGGGGTTGATTGCAGAAACTGGGTAGAGAGGCACTGAGCTTGATCTGATTGAGTCCTGGTTGAGCAGGTCTGTCTGTCACCCACACAGTTTAGAGAAGAGAAAATGAATCCATCTATTAATTACCATTGTATGATTTTTCCAGTCACAAATACTATATGATTTCCTATCAGGTATTATCAAATTCAATTTTAATTTCCACCTGTAGTAATATAGAACCTGTTATTGCCAATCTTTTTTTCTACTCTCAAAGTCCTGTTATATACATACTATAAAAATATTTCTATTTTCTTTCTGTACACAATAGTATGGTATATGTTTTGCGCAACGAAGCACCTAAGTTCAGTAATATTTCACAAACATTAATTCATTTTTCCATCTGGCAATTTCTCAACTATCTCCTTAGCGAAAGATCCTCTTAAGAAGAATCCATAAGTTTTAAAAATGTAGTGAATTAGTCTAGGTACAATGCCTGTTTTAAGAAGGAAGGTGAATTTTTACATTTGGAACTAAGTTTGCCCATTCATTTTATGTACAAAAAGCATTATAAAGCAGGAGAGGTGTAACAGTTTTATACTTTCAGGAAATAAATTCTGTATAGGCTATGACTTTACAGAAGTTGCAGGTCACTGAAGATAATAGGGAAACCCATTCAAAGTGCTGCAACCTCAAAATATTCAGTTTTAAATACGCACAGAGTAAAATGCATGCAATATATAGTCTGATTGAAAAGGGGGTTTCTGCCTTGATAAATACGTTAGAGATCATGTACTCCAGTGTCTTTCATTTCCCTTCTTAAATAAAAGAGAAATGTGCTATCTGTATCATTTAAACAGTTTGACATAATACCAGGTACAATTCATGATCAATATGTTTCGGTATAACTGTTTAACATTGATAATTGGGGGATGACCTTTTAAGAACACACAGCTGAGAATGGAGAAAACTGAATTGGAATCCTTATTTTATGCCTGCTCTTTTTATATCGGGCTACTTAAGAAGAAAGGGACTATTCTTTTAGTCGCATATTAAAACCCTAGAGCATTGCTGTGCATAGAAAAAGTCTATTCAGTGTTAGAGGACCATTAAAGCAGATATTATCCCAGGCTTTTGAAACTGCATTGGTAATATAAATAGGATCATTTATTTCTCAAAACTCCTTTTAACCTTTCTTTGTTTCTAAAATAGAATGTCTACATGACTCTACACTCCAAGGATGTGAGATTCAATTATTTTTCTATGGGGAATACCAGTTTAAATATATAAATAAACAAATACGTCTACAAAGGACAATTCATTCATATTCCCACTCTGTCAGAATTTAAGCTGGAAAAATTGAACTCTTCGTTTTAGGCACAATTAATTATTCTGAAAGTGTTACCTATTTCACCTGAGGGACCACAATGAAAGAGCAGAAAGCTGTCCAAATTATAACAAGTCATGTTGCAAGCAGCAAGTGACACTTAAGGGAATAGCCACACAGCTTCAGTTAAAATGTGTGTTCTCTCAATTTTGTATTATTGGACTTATTAACTTCTGAATTGCAACTAGGAGGAAATACTTTGCACATGTCAGGACCCCTGTGGCTAAGGATAAAGAGATGCCAATAAATTATCAAGCACCACACATAATTAAGGGGCTCAATAGGAATGGAAAAGGTTTGAGTTACTTTTGAATATGTATTCACCACAGAAATAAATTAACATTTATTTAATATAACAAGATAACCAAAATTCATGTGTCTTAGTCTTTGTCTTCTTCAACCTCTATCAACTGTAGGTCAGAGAATTTTGCACCAACACGGTTACCAGTGCTGAGTATTTGAGGCAATTCTCTCAGAAGGAGCAAGAAATTCATTAATATTCATGAGGAACTTGTGCTTCAGGCATTTTTCAATAATGTTACAGATATTAATTATTTTAATCCATATTATTGTCCTATGAGGTAGACATTAAAACCCATTTCATGCCGGGCGTGGTGGTGCACGCCTTTAATCCCAGCACTCGGGGGCAGAGGCAGGCAGATCTCTGTGAGTTCTAGGCCAGCCTGGTCTACATAGTGAGTTCCAGGACAGCTGGGGCTACAGGGAGACCCTGTCTCAAAAAGACCAAAAAAAAAAAAAACAAAACCATTTCATGGAGGAATAAGTAGAGTAAAAATAAAGAGGCTAACTTTCCCAAGTATCATAACTGCAACAATTCTAGCTCTTAAAATATGCAGTTTAACAGAATATTTCTTAGACACTGAATTTTACACAGTCTTTAAATTTAAAGTACTTGGCTTCAAGTAAACTGTCTCTTAACTAAATGAGTATTAATTTTCCAACTCAGCATCATCATTGCAAAACAGAAACATTGATCCTTATATATTTGTGCAAAAGTTGGGCCTACCCCTTAGTGAAAAAATGGATATATTTCCTTTATACTTGAGAAAGTAGTTATATAACAAATGTACATAAGTTGACGTTATGGATATATAGGATGAAATATTAGTTTACACATCAGAAATAACATGTACCATAATAATAATAATAGAATTTCCAACTTACCATATAATGTCTCTTGACAAACATTGCCTGTTTTGTTTTTTGGTGATACTGTGGGTCAGACCCATGTATCATGTATTCCTGGACAGTGCTCTACCTCTAATACTATTACATAACCCACTCTTGGACATTTACTTAATTCTTAGAAACTCCTTAAACTGATTCTAATATTATTATCACTTTAAAAAATTTGTGCACTCATGTTTTACTATAATACATTATTACTATTTTTATTGCATAATAAATTGCAGGCCATAAAAATACTGGAGTTACATTGCATAAAACGACTTGCTATAAGGTAATCCCCAACATACCCAACATTGCTACCCCAGAAATCCTTCAATTTTTGATCCCCAATAAAAAGGAAATAGTCTCCCTTCTCCTTTTAACATTAACTTCTTATTTTTCAAAAAGTACTCTTTGTATCACCTTCATATTATTTATTTTAATATGATCTAATATTTATATTTATTTTCATTTGTGATTCATTCTACAACTGTTTGCTTCTTAAAGTTTACCTAATAGAGAATCCAAAGCATGTTATGCTTTCATGGTATATCTAAGTATCATCCTCTATTGTAAATATTGTTTCCAGATTGGGAGTGGGATCTGAGTTATAGCTCAGATTAGATTTAGGTTTGAGTTTTTTTGTAAAATCATATGAAACAAATGATGTTTTCTCTGCTTATGGTGTTATCATCTACTAACTCTCATTGTAGAACGAATACGTGATTAGACATTAAAACTGTTACTATTTTCCACCCATTTCCTTATACACACATGAATCTCCTCATCTACTAAGTGATTACCAAAGGGTAAATTCATATAGAATTAGCAGGATAAATGTTCCTTTCCTTTTATTTACCTGCTTTAATACATAAAATGAAAGCCTAAACCTGAGCAATTCGCTTTCATTTAATATAATTTCATACTTAAGAATTTAACGTATTTATAGATTTAAATGCAGATGTTGGTTTTCAAAATTGGATTATATGTTTACAAACATATATATGTAAATTTAAATATTTTAATTTTGCAGTTCATTTCAGTGTCGTTACATATATGATATTGTATAATTTATTGTGACTGCTGCTCCCTAGTTTTTGTATACTTTTATCATGACTTCCTATTGCATTGTTTCGCATACCTATGTACATCAACGAGAAGACCTTATTTATGTTAATTGCTTGTAATATTTTTTTCCTTATGCTGAAACAGCTATGTATTCTGGGATAAGTCTCATTTTGTAATCTTTTAAATATGCTGCTCCTTGATAGTATTTTATCCTTGATTTTTCCATTTGAATTCATATGGAATATTGGTGTGTAAATTTTATTTTTGTATATCTTTTCTTGGATTTGTTACCATGGAAGTGGTAAGATCTTAAAATGGCTTAGGAAGTGCTTCTTAACTTCTATAATTTTTTTGAGAGAATGTTGGGTCATTTTTCTTTAAATGTTAGATTTTTAATTTCTTGTTCAATTTTTAACTTGTCAAAAACCTGTCTGTTAATATAGTTCACAGGATTAGCAGGTGGACCAGACAAGATATGCCCACTGGTCCAATAGTGTCACAAATATGAGAGTTACTGATCGCATTCTAATTGGATTTCAGGTCCACTTTATATAATAAAAATTATGCCCGGCATTAATACCACACCTAGGAACATGAGGCTAGACAGGGAGACCTGGTTTCGAAATCACCAAAAACAAACAAAGAAACAAACTATAATTTACATTCTCACCAACAGTGGGTAATAGTTCTATTTTCACTTTTTCATCAACAGTACATCATATCTCTTGTATTTTAATAATGTAGACTCATATTAGTGTGAAATTATATCTGACTGAGGCTTTGATCTATGTGTTCCTGATTAGTAGTGATGTTGAATATTTTTTTCATATATATATATGATATTTGTATACTTAATTTGAGAAATGTCTAAATAAATTTTAGTAATGATTGTATTCATTTAATTTGTTATTTTTATGAGAAGTCCATACAAGAGTGATGTATTTAAAATTCTACCCTTTCCTCTACCCCTCCAGCTTCTCTCATGTATCCCTCAAAATCATAACTTCTTCTTTAATGACTCTCTCTATATATATATGTTTAATCTGAGTACATTTAATATTATTCACATGGACATGAGTTTAGAATTAACCAATTAACTTTGGATAACCTATCAAGGATTTCCTCCCTGAAGAAAATCAATTCCTCCTTCCTCAGAATTCAGTGATTGCTTCTAAGTCTTTATTTTGGGGTGGAACCTTGTGAAATTTCCTCCATCCACACTGGCATATAAACTGGAGCTATTATGAAAGTCTTCTTTTGGGAACAATGTTGTAGATATTATATAGGTGCATAGTTTCAACTTCCTTGTCATGTATCTAGAAGCAGTCATCCTCTGGTTTTTAGAATTCTTACTCCCCAATTTTCTGCAATGTTCCCTAAGCCTTTGGAATAAGCAGTTCATTGTTGATATATCAATTAAAGCTGGTTACACAATAGTCACTTATTTTCTGCATTTGATCAGTTGTGAATCTTTGTACTAGTCTCCTGTTGCAAAAAGGAGCTTCTTTGATGAAAGATGAGAACTACACTTACCTACGGGTACAAGTATAAATATTTAGACTATAGTTATAAATTATACTTGATAGCAAAAATGACAGCAGTAGGTTCTCCTTTAGTGTCTATGGCTACTTCACCTTATTTCACTAGATTTACAGTATCAGACATAAATTACTTCATATTCAGTAGACATTAAGTGATATTACATTGTTTTTATTTACCGCCAAGATAAAATTGCCACTAACATCGTATCAAACAGGATATCTTTCTAGGCCAGGCATTATTGTGGTTTGTAGACTTTATAGCTGGGTAGGGCTATTGGTTTCTTTTCTCTTTAGGCAGCTTGCATAGGGACTTCTAATGTTATGAGAGCTAGTTCTCAGGAAGGTTGTTTCTAGTTCTGTTCAAATTTGATTCCTTTAAGTCCTGTGTTCAAAGTGTATAGTGTCTAAAGTGTGTAGTGTCTGTCTTCTGCCATAGGTTCTTACCTTCAAGTTCTGGGAGGCAACCAAAGGCAATGGCAATAGCCTATATTCCTTTGGGAGTATCTTGAACTTCCCTGGCCAACAACACTGAGGGAGTATTATCTTGCAGTTCTGTAGGTTCTGTAGGTACTCTATGGCTCCTGGAGGGTACATTATCACCTCATGAGGCATTATTCCTGAAGAAACTACAGAAGACAGAAAGGTATAAAGTGATGAAGTGGGGGGCATGGAAGAAGGATACATAGAAAGTGGATTTGATCCAAACACCTTATGTACATGTATGAAATTCTCAATAAAGTTTTTGTAAAAGTTAAAAAAAAGAAAGGAGAATGGTAGAGCAAAGACACTATCAAGGAGGAAATGAGAAAAATGGAGGAAGTACTTTAACTGAGGAGAGGGGAGGGAGGCAATACAGAAAAAAAGGAGGAGGAAGGAGACAACACTAAGAAGTTTGAAAAAGCCATGAAAGAAGTATATTACTTTATAAAGTTACTTCAAAATATCTCTGTCTGTATATATATATATACATATATATATGATTTATTTAATGAAGTGATATTTTTATTGTATCTACTGAAATTTTACAACAAATTTCTTTTTTTTCAATAAATGTTTTCAGTGTTTTTGTTTTGTTTTTTTCTTAGCAGAGCCTACTACAAAGCAGAGGTCACTCAGTTGGTATAGCATGTCCTGATATCATGAGAGCTGATCTTCAGGAACAAGCTTTCCAGGTCACTTCCAGATCCATTGCTCTTAAGTCCTGTGTTCTAAGTGTAGCCTGTCTTCAACAATAGGGTCTTACTTTTAATTTCTGGGAAGCAATTAAGGGCTATTGTATAGTCTGTATTATTTTGAGATATTATAGTACTATTCTGACCAACTACTCAATGGAAGTTTCTCCTGATTGCCACTGTGTTTTTGTTATATAGTCTTTAGCTATACACTCATATATTTATACATTCATATATATATACACTCATATATTTATTGTATATGTATTCTTAAGAAGAACTTTGAACTAATACATTTCCTTCTGGTTTCTCATACAATCTAAACATTATCTCTCCATTCCCTCCCCTTGTATAACCCTTTCTACTCCCTCCTTCCCAGTTACAGTACCCCTCCCATTTTTCCATTCTCCCTTAATAACATCTGTAATTACTATCCCACTATCTGAAGCTCCCCTTTATCTCCATGATTCCTTTCCATTTTCCTTATTCCTGCAGTTATATCAGCATATATACACACACCTAAGGATTTGTAGCTAAGATCCACATATAAGAGAGAACATATGCCACTTATTCTTATGAGTCTTTGCTACTTCACTTAGTAAGACAGTCACTAGCTCCCTCCATTTAACTACAAATTTCATGATTTGATTTTTACATCTAGTTGAACTCATTGTGCAAATATGCCACATTTTCACTACCATTCATTCGAAGAGGGACATCTAGTTTGTTTCCATTTCTTAACTATTTGAAAAAAAGCAGCAGCAAACAGCTGTGAAAGTATCTTTTAGATTAGTCCGTTGGATATATGTCAAGGACTGAAATGACCAGTTCATATGGTAGTTGGATTTTTAGAATTTTAAGTGTTCTCCATATTGATTTCTACAGTTGGCTGCACAAGTTTGCAATTACACCAACAGAGGATGAGGATTTTCCTTTACCCACATGCATGCCAGCATTTAATGTCATTTATTCTCTTACTCTTAGCCATTCTAACCAGAGTAAGAAGATATCTTAAAGTGGTTTAAATTTTCATTCCCCTAATTACGATGGATGTTGAGCACTTTTTAAAGTTGTTTCTTAGCTATTGTTACTTCTCTTTAGAGCTCTCTGTTCAGACTCATAGCCATTTTATTAAGCTTTTAAGTTTCATACGTTTCCCACTCAAATCCAGACACCCTCCCCGATCCATGCTCCCCCTAGCCCGCCATCGAACCTTATGCACTCTTGCACACATGCAGTCCTTTTCATTCAGGTTTTTGTACGCAAATATCCTTCATTGTAAATACATCCACTGGAGTCTAGTCAGCTCATCCAGTGATCAATGTAAATCATACTTTCCCTCACCCAGCAGCAATCAGTCTCAAATAGCTCTCAATCTAGTCCTGGCCCGCCACCTATTTCTCACGTCCCCTTTGGGCCCTTCTTTAATTGAGATGACTTGGGTCCTGCTGCCACAGGCTCACATGAGCAAGGCTCCAGTGGCCTGGAGGCATTCACATTCCTGTGTTCATGAACCATCCCTGGCTCTTATAAATGTTCTGCTTCTTCTTGAGCAGTGCTTCCTGAGCCATGGGTAGGTGAGGTTCCATATAGGAGTACCATCGTACACTGTACAGTTTCTTATTCTCCAAAATTTGGCCATTTGTAGCCTTCTGTGTGCATTGCACTCTGATGTACTCTCACTAGTGAGAGTTGAGGAGTGCATTTGCCCTCTTCCCACTCCTTATTCTACTATGTTCTATGAGGTTAGTTGTAGAAATTCATCTGAAGATGTGTCACCTACTACTGTGCATCTCCCAGATGTATCTTATCTCTACCTGAGCAGATGTGCAACTCTGCAGTAGTCTACATCCTTTGCAAAAGGAAGTTTCTTTGATGAGTACTGTAAGCCATGCTTGTCACTCTAAGGGGGATGGGTCACTACTATCTGGCACTGAATTCCCTGCAAAGTAGATCCCTGGTGTAGATATGCATTAATGTTCAGACACTCTATGTGCATTTCTCATAGGGATTCTAGAGCATCACTTTTCCCTCTAGGTTTCCTACCCCTCAAGATCCACCCATCTGCACTCTTTTTTCTCCCATCCGGCTTCCCTCCTCCCTCTCTTCCTAGTCACAGTGCCCCCATTATCCCTACCCTCCCCCCAAACCCTCCCAACTGCCACCATCTTTCCTCTGCTGACTTCCCTCCCTCCCTCCCCCACACCATGGGTCTCTTGCATGTCCCCCCTCCTCTCCTCCCTGACAATTACTTCCACTTCGTCCAGCTCCCTCGGGTTACATCTGTTCCCTACTATCCCCCTTTCAGGTTCTTTCTTGTCCTTTACCTCCATGTATCCTTTGCATTTACCTGGCTCCTGGTGCTACATCAGAATTTATATACTCATGTAGAAGGGATTGGTGCTACAATGCACAAATGAGGGAGAATATACTTTGCTTGCTTTTCTGTGTTTGTGTTACTTCACTTAGCATAACACACTCTAGCTCCATCCATTTACCTGCAAATTTCATAATTTCATCTTTTCTTACTGCTATGTAGAACTCCATTGGGTAGATGTACCATATTTTCATTAACCACTCTTCAGTTGAGGGACATTTAGGTTGTTTCCATTTGTTAGCTATTGTGAAGAGAGCAGCAATAAACATGGATGTACAGTTATCTCTACAGTATGATGAGTCCTTTGTGTATATGTCAAGAAGTGGTATCACTGGATCATATGGTAGGTTCATGTATAGTTTTGTGAGAGTTCTCCACACTGCTTTCCACAGTGGTTGCACAAGTTTTTGCATTCCCACCAGAAGTGAATGAGCATTCCTCTTTCTCCACATCATCTCCAGCATTTGGAGTCTTTCATCATCTTCTCTTGATCTTACACAATCTGTTTGGGGTAAGATGAAATATTAAGGTGGTTTTGATTTACATTTTTCTAATTAATAAGGATGTTGAACACTTTTTAAGGTGCTTCTTAGCCATTTTTATTTCTACGCTTGAGAAATCTGTTTAGATCTATAGCCCATCTTTTTATTGGGTCGTTTATTTTCTTATTTCTTTCTTTTTCATGTTCTTCGTATATTCTGGATATTAATCCTTTGTTGGGTATGTATCTGGAGAAGATTTTCTCCCACTCAGTGGTTTTCCTCTTCCCTTTCTTAGTTGTTTCTTTTCTGTATGGAAACTTAATAATTTAATGAGGTCCAACTTACTGATTGTTGACCTTAGTGCCTGAGCAGCTGGTGTCTGACTTAGAAAGTATTTTTTATGCCTATATCTTGGAGGGTGCTGCTTATGTTGTCTTCTAGCAGTTTCTGAGTTTCAGGTTTTACATTGAGGCCTTTGATCCATTTGGAGTTGACTTTTGTCAGGGTGAAAGATAAGGGTCAAGTTCCATTTTCTGCATGTTCTAGAGATCCAGTTTGCTAGTACCATTTGTTGAAGATACTATATTTCACCTATTATGTGTTCTTAGCATCTTTTTTAAATATCAAGTAACTGAAATTATATGAACTTGTGTTGGATCTTCTACTGTGTTCCATTGATTTATGTGTCTATTTTTGTGTCAGTACCATGCTGTTTTTATGACTATAGCTCTGTAATATAATCTGAGATCTGGTATGGTGATTACCCCCAGCATTATTCTTTTTGTTCGAGATTGTTTTGGCTATTTGGGGTTGTTTTTTTGATTCTATATGAATTTTAGGATAAGTTTTTCAAGCTCTGCGAAGAATGTCATGGGTATTTTATTGGGATTGTATTGAATCTATAAATTGCTTTTGATAAGATAGTCATTTTCACAATATCGTTTCTTCCAATCCATGAGCATGGTAGGTCTTTCCATCTCTTAGTGTCTTCCTTTATCTCCTTTTTTAGAATTTTGAAATTTTCATTGTAGAGATCTTTAATATCTTTGATTAGGTTCATTCCTAAATATTTTGGTTTTTAAGCTGTGGAGAATCAGAGGGTTTCCTCAAGTGCTTTTTCTAATTGCTTGTTATGGGTATATAGAAAGTCTATTGAATTGTAAGTTGATTTTGTATCCTGAAACTTTACTGAAAGTATCAATCAATTCTAACTGTTTTCTAGTGAAATTTTGTGGATTTCTAATATATAATACCATATCACCTGCAAATAGGGACAATTTACCCTCTTCTTTTCCAATTGGTACTCCTTTAATTTCCTCCCCTTGTCTTAGTGCTTTTACAAGATTTTCAAGAACTATATTGAAAAGGAGTCAAGATAGCCCTGTCTGGTTCCTGATTTTAATGTGAATGCTTCCAGATGTTCTCCATTTAGGATGATGTTGTTATAAACATATTTTTAATTGGCTCATTTGTTTTCTTGCTTCATAGAGTTTTTTGTTTATCCTGGATATTAATACTGCATCAGATGAATACCTGGTGAAGATTTTATCTCACACTGTAGGCTTCCTCTTCATTAGCTTATATATTGAAAATATGATATTTTCCAAAGAAAGAAATCAAGTAATGTTTCATCTCATCATTTATTTAGCAGACACTTTCACTTCATTCTCTTGTTTAATGCATAAGCTTTTATGTTAGGAATTAAAATATCTGTGAATCAGCATTATCTAGAAGTCTACTTGAAATTCAGACTCTCGGGTCCTGATCCAGATCTGTTGTGTTTCAATCTGACTGTTAAGAAGACCTCTAGTTAATACACATATAACATTAAACATGTAATATGTAACTTACATAACATGTGAGAAGCCCTGATCAACATGTATATGATATGATGCCTCACCATTTAAGGACATATTAATTTTCAATGGATGAAATTATCTTTGGAATAATAAGAAGTCTATAGGCTGATGAAACTATGCATTATGTAAAGGAAGTTGTTGATAGAATAAAAGCTTGACAAACTGAAATATAGAAACAATATCACTGAACATAATATTCTAGACTTCCTTTTAAAAAGAGATATCATATTGTTCAAAACAGGGGCAATTTTATGTATTTTACAGTACAAATACAAATCACCATCATGATAATTTTTTAGGGATACAATCTTTCATGGAAAAAATTTCTCATTCAAAATACCTTGGAGTGAGGTATTAAGTTACAAAAATAGTGGGCAATCATGAGACATGAATATATCTAGAGAATATATCTACTCTATATTCGGGTTGAAGCACTATCATTCTTGAAGTTGTGAGGTGGAGGAGCACACAGTCCTACAACCTTCATATCAAGTACTAGGAACTCTGTTTTTGTAAGGCTGTAACATTGTTGCCTCAACACGATTACTTTTTAAAAAATATATTTTATTATTTTTTTATTTTGCATGTATGCATGAATTGCCTGCATGTAGGTAAATGCACCTGTGTTGTGAATTGCCTGCAGAGGACAGAAGAGGCTGTCAGATCCCCTGGAACTGGAGTTACGGAGAGTTGTTAACTGCCATGTGGGTGCTAGGATTCGAACCTGGGTCTTCTGCCAGAACAGCTAGTGAGTGTTCTTAACCACTGAGCCATCGCTCCAGCCCAATTAAATACTTTTAATACCAGTGCTTCTGAAGACATAATATGGACCAAACAGATGTTTCTGTAGATGTGCTGAGACTCTACCTGTACAATCCCAGTGGATCCTGTGAATCATTACGGAACAATATACTGAAACAACATGAAAGAGAATATAACACTGTGGTTGATAAAAAACCTGCTGCTACAGTTTATAATAAACAAAAGAATGTTTTACATGGAACAGAAGGTGGACCATTTTTACATGTGCTATTAAAAGGATATACTTACACAGTAGCTTTTAATACCTCTGCCGGTAAGTTCACATCTTAAATAATGGTCTACAGAAGCCTACCTTAGAAATAGTCTATAATGATCATATCCTTTTTATTGAGCCATAGCTAAAATTTTTGTTCACCATACAATTATCATATTGAATTCTAATTCTTTAATTCTTCTTTACTGCCTAGCAGTTTTTATTTCATTCAGATTCACTTTTACCAGTATTTTATGTTATTTCTGTTTCTATCTACATTATTCTGCTTGTCTTCAATGTCTTTACTTTTGCTTTTCTCCTTAGCTGACTCTTAATCTCTATAGACTGTTTCAATATGCCTCTTCCATCAAGTATTCCCTGACTTCAACAGGCTCCACACACATATTATTCCCTCTATATACAGCATTTTTTATTACTATCCTTATTCTCTGAAATATTTCTATGAACTCTGACACATTTTTCTAACTCAAAAAGATTTTCCTTTCTTCATAAGAAAACAGTTTTTCTAAAATGTAGAGTTTTGGATTATTTTGGAGTATAATATTTAGTGTACAAATATTTGTGGATTTATATATTCAGTATGAGTTTGGTTATTTAAATTTGTTTAAATATCTTTTATGGCCTAGAATAAGATCTACTTTGGTAAACGTTCTACGTGCACTTGGATAAACTCTGTGTACTACAGAATCCAGTTCAATGTTCTATAAATGTCAATTAGGTCATTTTTTATTGTTGTAGCAGATGCCATCAGTGTCTCATCCATGTCCCTAGGACACTATCAAATGCTCCAGTTTACTAGCAATTTGAAGAAAACCTGTATATGAAGGCTTTTAAAAATAATTATTGAGCTTTTGTACATTTCATGCAACAGTTCTTAATCCAATTTAGGCTCATATAAACATGACGGAATGGAAGGGCTGGTGAATTTAAACTCCAAGGGGAAACTCTTAATTGATGCCTCTTTTAAGTAGGTGCATAACTATTTTATCATTTTTGTTAGTATAATACTGAGAAGTTTAGTGTTTATTACATTTATTTGTGTGTGTTAACAAATACCCAAGCACAAATGTGGAGGTCAAAGGAAAACTTTCTAGAGTGAGTTCTCTCCTTCCTTCCATGTGGGTGCCAGGGATTGAACTCAGGTCACCAGCATTGATAGCAAACATGTTTATGCACTGGGCCATCTCTTCAGCCTGGAAATTTTAAGCTTTTAAAATATTTTCCCACATATTATTCACAAAAATAATTTCTGCTCTCACAGTAGCACACAATGATATGTAAATTTCTCCCATTAAGAGCTCACGAGTCTACCTTCCAAATCAGTGAAAAGCATCTGCGTGATTTTTCTCCAGAACAGCTTCTGGAGACACCAAAATGAGGAAATTTGTTAATATCATCTATGTTCTTACAATATTTGTGTGCTTGTATTATTATTTAAGTGTACTAATATCTCAATATGGTTTTGAGTTTTTACATTTTGCATCTGCAAATGTATGCATTATATGTACATCTAAACTACCTTATTGGGGACATGCATATTTAGAATTGTTGCTTCATGTTCATTTGACATTTTAGCCTTGTGAAGTTCATCAAATTATCATTTTTTAAAATTACATGTTTAAATGTTTCTGATATTAACATAGTTGAATTAATTTTCACAAGGCTAATTTTATATGATAAATATTTCACCCTCTTTTAAGACTTACGTTTCTTTATGCTTAGTCTATCTCTATTTAGCAGCGGGCATTTGGATTTAACTTACATTCGTCAGTCAATATTTGGCAGTAACTGGAATCTGTAGTCATTTTCACTTAATTATCCTTTTTCTATGTTTCCCTCCTGCTCCTTCATTAAATGAATATTTTTGGGTTACTCGAGTGCTTTTATTCCATTTATTTTCTTACAGTGTTAATAAAAATTATGTATGACAGAATGATTGCCCTAATGATTACAATGTGCATTCCTAACTCATTAAAATATAATGTAAATTGATGCATTTACTACTTCTCAAGTAGTTCAAGGGCCTTTTCTGCTCTTTCTGTTGCTGAGACTGGATCTACCTGTAGCTGCAGTTGACCTAGAACTATGTAGACTAGACTGGACTAGATTTCACAGAGAGCCACCTGCCTCTGCCTCCCGATGGAATTAATGCTGTTTACCAGCATACTTGGCTCACAAAATCTTAATATTTCCAGTCATCTTTCTCAAGAATTGCCATACTGTTGCCATGAATTTTAATTCTGCATGTTTTAGATTAAATAATTAAAGACTATTATTGTTTAGAATAATCAATATCTACATAAATTTGTCTTTTCAAGAATTCCTCATTCTTTTTAGATTACTGTACTTTGAGTTTACCTCATTTCCCTCATAAAGGCTTCCTTTTCAATAGATATTTTGATATAAAGTTGTTCATAATTAACTTTACTCAGCTGTTATTTATGAGAAAATGTTTTCTTTTGTCTGTTAAAATAAAGAATATTTTCACTGCAAATTGAATGGTGAGTTGGCAATTATTTGCTTTTAGTTCTTTAAAGAACTCCTATTGTATTCTCACTTCCATCATTTTTCTGAAAGAAACCAGTTGTTACATTTATTGGTATTCTTTGAAATATAATCAGTCTTGAATTTCCTTTTGATGATTTTTAACAGTTTCATTGCTTTGCAGAAATTTGATCATCAAAAGGTTTGCCTGAGTGTGTTATACACACACACACACACACACATACACACACACACATAAAATCATTGACAAATGTTTTGCCAAATATTCTTCAGATCCCTAATTTTTTCTCTTCTCCCCAGACTTCAGTTACACATATAACATTTTGCACATTTGATCGTTTTGATGTCTAGATTCAATTATGTGCCTTTTAAAACTGTTTTTCAGACCACTCTATGTATTCTACTCTTTTTAATTGCTTGTTAAAGCTATCATATTGGACTTTTTAGCATTTATTGCTAGGATAGACATTTGATTACTTTTATTGTATGTTTGTGTGATATTCTCCATCATTTCTATATATGCTTGGGTAAAGCCATCATAATTATTTAATAGTTGATATCTGATGACTTCAATAATTTGATCATAACCAGGTCTATATCTTTAATTTTTTACAATATGTATATTTATTGAATTTTGTGTATTTCATACAATATATTTTAATCATATTTAGACCCCTCTCATATCTGTAACCCATTCCATAGGCCCTCCACTGAAATTCATATGTTGTGTCATATAATATTAAAACATATTGAGTCATATTTATGTCCCCAGAAGTCCCTCAGTATAAATTCATCCACTGGAGCCTGTTCAGTCTACACAGCATCACACCATTAAAGAAAACCAAGTCTACCTCATACAGCAATGTTCAGCTGCCAATAATTCCTCAGAGAAAAGCAAGGATTCTTATACATTTCCCCAGTTCTATGCTGTAATTTTGTCTAGTTTGAGTTTGCATGTGTCTTGTGCATGCTGTCATCATTGCTATATGTTCATATGAGCAAGTTCCCAGCTCCCTGGAAATTTGAGTTTCCTTATGATCATTCACTGCCCAAGGCTATTACAGTCTTTCTGCCTCCTCTTTCACGATGGTCCTTGAGCTCCATGTTGCAGAGTTTAAATATAGGAGGCCTATTCAGGGACATAGAGTCTGCATTCCCTAATTCTCTAAATTTTGAACAGTTGTGTTTTTCTGTGTAAATACCATTAGTTGCATGAGGAAGTTTCATTAATGAGAGTTGAAAACTGTATTAATATCTGCTCTACCCCATTTCACTATGTTCCATGAGCCATAGGTATAGAGGTTCCATTGTAGATGTGTCATTTAAGACTGGGCATTTCACATACACTTATTCTCTGTGTGTGGCTAATTGTGAAGCTCTTAACTGTCTCCATCTGTTTTAAAAAGCAGCTCCTTCAAGGAGTGGTGAGAGGTATACATATTTATAAATATATGGATACATATTAACTTGCAGTAAAAAATATCATTTGTCTAAAAAGTTGACAGAAATAGGTTTTTCTCTAGGATCCACAACCTCTCCAGCCATGTATACTTTGCTGTGTTTACAGCACCACACATGAATTCCCTTTTACTGAGTGAGCTTTAAGTCCAATCAGATATAAACCTAATCAAAAAGACCTCTATAAGAAAAACATTAAATATTTTTAAAAAGAGATTGAGAAAGACCCACGAAAATGGAAAGACCTCCCATGCTCATGGCGTGACAGACTTATTACTGTGAAAATGACCACCGAACCAAAAGCAATTTATAGATTCAATGTAATGCAATGAAAATCCCCATGACATTCTTTACAGAATTAAAAAAAATTCTAATATTTATATGAAATCACAACAAAAAACAAAACAATCCTGAACATGAAGGGCATTGCTGGAGGGATTACAACATTAGACCTTAAATACTATATTATAGAGCTATAGTCATAATGACCACATGGTGTTGTCGCAAAGGCAGACATGTAGACAAATGGAAAAAATAGAAACCCAAACATCAGTGCAAGCAATTTGAGCTTCCTGATATTTGACAAAAGTGCTAAGAACACACACTGGAGGAAAGACAGCATCTTCAACAATAGGTGCTGGTGAAACTGGATCTCCATATGTAGAAACAAGAAATTAGAATCTTATCTATCACCTTTCACAAAATTCAACTCCAAATGCATCAACGACTTCAATGTGAAACCTGAAATGCTGAAACTATTGGAAGAAAATATAGGAAGTACCCTACAAGGTATAGGTGCAGAAAATGAATTTATAAATCAGACAACAGTACAACAGTAGCTCAGGAATTAAGGTCAACAAACAAGTGGGACCTCATTGAACTAAAAAGCTTCTGTACAGCAAAAGAAACAACCAATCAAGTGAAAAGGAAGTCCCCAGAGTGGGAGAAATATTTTACCTTTCAAAAATATTTTATTTATTATTTTAATTTTTACAAAAACTTTATTGAGAACTTCATACATGCATATAAGGTATTTTGATCAAATTCATGCCCACTCCCTCCCCTCCAACATTCCTCCTATGAAAAGGTAACCCTGAAATCTTTTCAAGGATTAGATACATGCTCCCAAATACTTTTGACGTTTTTGGCCTTTGGAACAGAGTATATTGCTAACAGGCCCAAGGACATTTTGACTTTTAGCCAAGAAACTGGCTACATTTTTTGGAGTCCTTTTACCCTAACTGCCTAGCCAATTCCTACCTCCTATTCTTATCACGCCATCCTCTGAAGGGATTACCCAAATTGCCAATAGGGAACAGGGACACAGACCTCTCTGGCTTCTTCTATGCTAAACAGGAACACAGGGTGAGGCAATTGGGGTACCCCTTCAGTGGATCTGTGTAAAACACTCCCAAATTGCATAACTCTTGTCTCTAAGAGAAGAAAGTCCTTGAATCACGAATAGGAGATGTGAAGGAGATGTAAAGGCAAGAGTAATTAGCATTACAAGTTCTAGACAGGGAACTAGAAAACGGAACAAGGCAATTTTCAAATGTTCATATGAGAGTCCTTTGGAGTTTCTTGATAAGGGCTTCCAAAAGCATCCCTGTATTGGGTTCTTCCTCGTTTGTTTTTTTTTTTTTTTTTTTTTTTTTTTTTGTCTTCCAAGGCTGGACTAGTTGGCCGGGAAGAGTGGCTGGATACTCGGGTAAGGGTCCAGTGACCCTGGTTGGCACTCCTTTAATGAATGAGCACAACCACCAACAAGCCCAATTGTGACTATATTTAGCGATCAGGCTCAGCTGAATCATGATGATGGTAGTTACTTCATGCAGAAGGGACTGCTGTATAGCATCGTCTTAATAAATGGAGCAGGAATTTAAAAGGATTTGGTGCTAGGAGCCACATATGAGGGAGAACATATTCTCTTTGTTTTTCTGAGTCTGTGTTACTTCACTTAGCATGACAGTTTCTAGATCCATTCACTTACCTGAAAATTTCATTAATTCATCTTTCTTTACTGCTGAATAGAACTCCATTGTGTAAATATACCAGATTTTCCTTAACCATTTCTCAGTTGAGGGACACTAGGTTGCTTCCATCTCTTAGCTATTGTGAAAAGAGCAGCAACAAACATGGTTGTACAAGTGTCTCTACAGTAGGCTGAGTCCTTTGCATATATGCCAAGAAGTGATATAACCAGGTCACATGGTAGGTTCATTTTTAGTTTTTTAAGAGTTCGCCACACTGTTTCCCATAGAGGCTGCACCAGTTTGCAATCCCACAGTGTTCAGCATCCTTAGGAATCAAGGAAATTCAAATCAAATTACGTCAATATTTCATCCTACCCCAGTCAGAATGGATAAGATCAAGAGGACAAATGAAAGCAAATGCTTGCATGGATGTGTGGAATGGGGAAAACTCATTCACTGCTTGGGGATTAAAACCTCATGCAACTACTATGGAAAGCTGTATGATAACTTTTTAAAAACTTAAATCTACCATATCATATGATTATACAACTGCTTGGTATATACCCAGAGGATTCACCCTACTGCAGAGATATTGTGCAGTGGTATTTGTTGCTGCTCTTTTCAAAATAGCTAAGAGATGCAAATACCTAAATGTCCCTCAACTGATGAATGGATAATTAAAATGTGGCACATTTATACAATGGAGCTCTACTCAGCAGTAAAGAAAGACAAAAATCATGAAATTTTCAAATAGAATGGAACTAGAAACACTTTTACCAAGTGAAGTATCACAGACTGAGAAAAAAAACAAGCGATGTATGTTCTCTCTTGTTTGTGGATCTTAGCACCAAATCCTTATATGTGAGTATATATCCTGATTTAACCACAGGAGTCAGGGAAATGGAATGGAACCATGGAGGCAAAGGGAAAGACGGAACCAGAAAGAGGGGGCACTGGGAGACTGGTGTTTACAAGGAGAAAATGGGGAAAATGGGGTATTTAACAGGCAAGGAGGAGGCAGAGTTAGACACATAACCATGGGGGTTAAGAGGAAGAAAGAGCTTAAGAGTGGAGGGATAATAGGACACAAACATTATCAATACAAAAATAAGAAAGATGGGGGTAATTTAACTGGGGTGGGAAAAAGAAGAAGTAAACAGGAGATAAAGAGGAGAGATAAATAATGCTTTGTGGAAAAAAAACTAGAGTTCAAAAGCCTATATGAGTGAATGCATACAGCTGAAGGCTGTATAACAAGAAGCATAGTGCAAGACAGGAGAAACTTCTTCTCAAGTTCTTAATCAGAGTAGTCCAAAAGACTCCTCAGATAACAAAGACTATTATCACAGCCTTGATATCCTTCTAGAATTTGAAGGTAACACCCTATTTCTAACAGGACATACTTCGGACACAGGACTCGAAGCAATGGAACTGGAACTGACCTGGAAGCCTCCTACTTTAAGCCTAGATAGCATACTATCATAAACTAATATTTAAACTGCTGAGGTAGAAAATCAAGCATTGGTCCAATGCCAGCTGTAAAGTGTAATAGTCAGAACAATACCAGCATAGTAAACTATCTCTATTGGTACAATAATGCCACTTTTTCCTTGGTAATCAACAGCTCTCTAATTGAACTTTTAAACTTTTTTGAATTATTTGTTTTCATTGCATACATATGAATGTCCTGTCTGCATGTACGTAAATGCCCCATGTCCTCTATTGCACAAGGAGGGAGAAAGAGTGTTTAGGATACCCTGGAATTGGAGTTATGGAAAGTTATTAGCTGCCATGTGGGTGCTGGGAATTGAGCCCAGGTCATCTGCACGGGTAACCAGTGCTCTTAACTGCTGAGCCATCTCAGCAGCCCCTACCAGGTGTGTTTCTTTTACTATAATTTTCTCCTAGATTTTATATCCTTTGTATTATTTTTTCATTGAATCATTTTGGATAATTTCAATAAAATTATTCATGACTTTATATTCTATTATTTTCTTTTGTAGATGGCTTTATTTTCTTTTTTCAAGAAGACAGAAGAGAGTCAATTGCCTTGACTGCTTAGATCTACCCTTTCTTTTTTCCCTGAGTTGCTTCTCTTCCAGGAACTATTCACAATGTCATTTATCAGAACCTTTTTTTTTCCTACTGAGTCCTTTTAGTCTAGTTTTAGACTTCTCAGAACTATAACACTACTCAAATGTTTGATTAATATTTTACCTCTTACTGCTCTTATTATTTTGCATTCCCAGAATATTTCTCTATAGAAGCAGATGTTAGGATTCATGAAAATGCCTCAGTGAAAAATGTGCACACAATGTTTGTCTAAGTTATTTATAATTTCTTCTCCTTTCAGACTTGACCCTAAAATTATACCTGTGTTGATGGTCTTAAAGAGTAACGTTTGCCTTCTAGTTGTAGTAAGATAGCAGAAAGATTCAGAAATATTCAGTTTTCATAATATTTATTGGAACTGATAAATATCTGAAGATGAAAATAGCCACAATTTTCATGATTAGTTCACTGTGCCTTTATCCATTCTTTGAGATTAATGCTTTAAAGAAAGGCTATCATTGGTGTGCTCTTATGTCCGCCTTTTATTGTTTACAATGTGCCTACATTTTTCTCTCAACTTTATGCAAGTACTGGTTGCCTTATGTACTTTATATCACTTCTTTTAAATATATGATTACATTTTTCCTTGACAGAGTAATCTGATATCTTCTATTTCACCTGTCTGAAATAGAATTTTGATCTTGCCATTTATAAGATAAACCTATTTTTCCTATGCGAGGACTCGTAACACTTCTTTTTTTTCAGTCCTCTTTGGGAACTCTGGTAATATTATTATTTGTTGCTAATGTGCTTTATAGTTTGCATGTGAACTATCTTCCACTGTCACCTGTATTTGAATACTTGGTGCCTAGCTTATCCTGTTATTTGGGAAAGTTATGGAATATTTAGGAAGTGCATTCTTACTGAAGGAAGTATGTTATTAGAGGCTGTCTTTGAAGATTTATATCCTGACTCCACTTCTTCATTCTCTCTTCTTGACCACTGATGCCATGTGACTGTTCAGCCTCAGGCATCTTCTGCCATGCTGCCTTCTCTGCCACGATGGACTGCCTCTTCTCTAGAAATCTAAGAGACAATAAACACTTTTTCCCTTAAAGATACCTTTGTCGGCTATTTTATCATAGTATCAGAAATGGAACTAATATAAGTTATCCATATTTTTATTTTTGCTCCTTTGATGGTAACATATCCCTTTTGCACCTAGATCCAATATTTCCCTTAGCTTTCAATCTTTCTATGATAGTGATGTGTGCTGTTTATTTTTATATGTATTTTAGGTATTTATGCTAGTTTTTAAAATCTATTCTGTACCTTTGTCAGTGTGTAATATTTTAGCTATTAGCTATCAGTAGTCTTACCAATTTTATTTTTCCACTATGGTCGTATATTACTTATATGTAATATTTTGGATTTTTCTGGTTCTGTTTTATATAAGATAAGAAATCCAGCAGAGTTGCCACGATTTGGGAGGTGGGATATTCAAATACATGTAGACTCTATAGGGCTGACATCCACAAAGGGCATATGTAACTGCTAAGGTTGGGAGACCAGACAAATGGGATCATTTTGAATCATGAATATCACAGCACATAATTTTTATCATAAATTATCTTGTTATTCCTGTATAATTAAGTCCTATGTGATAATTCACAACTTATCTAATCTGAGCACATTCTCATGTAGCAAACAAAGCAGATACACATTTTACAAGTGGATCATAGAAAGACTGTACTCGCTTGTATTCCTTATGGTTCTCAGTGCTCCTGGATAAATATTTTCATAAAGTAATATCCAGTGATCTACTTCATTCTTCATTTGCATGTACTTTGTGTTAAGATTATTCTTTGAGTTTTTACTGTCAGCAACTTATTTTTAAATTCTAGAATCTGCATTAAATCTTATTTAGTCTCTAGTTTAATAAATTTTTTGTTTGAATTATTTAATAATAGTCATCATGATCATTTTAATATATTAATATAATATATACCATCTGTAGTGAATTTTTACATTGTCATATGATTTATTTGTATATGTTGGTTATGCCTTCTAGTCAGTCAAATAATTATATACAAAAGTTTTAGAAAAATTGAGATTGTAGATGTAATTTTCCTACTATAGTTATTTAATTTTAACTATGGTACATTGCTTGATGAAAGCACTCACAATCTTGTGGTTTCTTAATCCAATGAGTGACCTTATAAAGATTTATTAATTTCAATTTCATCCTTACTCTGGATAATGGCCCCTTCAACTTTCCAACCGAATTCCTGGGATGGCTAACAGAAATATTCCTCTTTCATAAACTCTGCACTATTATTTATATAACTTATAAAGACATACATTTATATAAATATATAATTTGTATTATGAAATTACTAATAGAAAAATAACATATTGTTTCTGTTTTGTCAAGATTTTATACATGTCCTCAGTAGACAGATTGTTCTGAAATTAAGTAGTCTGCCACTGCCAGAAGCTTACCTACCAAAGAATAATCAAGTGAAAATAGGTATAAGTTGTCAAGCCATGCCAGGTGTGGTGGCATGCGCCTTTAATTCGAATCCTCAGGTGGCAGAGGCAGATGGATCCCTGCGAGATTGAAGTCATTCTGGTACACATGGTGACTTTCAGGTGTCCTGGGACTAGAGAGACCCTGTTAAAAAACATTAAAACAAATAAAAAGTTTTCAATCCCCAAACAAAATTGGACTGGAAAAGAAATTTCATGTTAAACAAAATGGATATACGTCACAAAACCCTACTGACATTGAAGGATAGTTTAAAATACCTAAATATTTATTTATGATATTTCATGTCATAAACGTGTTCATGTTTTGAAAATAACGTTTAATGAATGGCACATTCTATTTTAAACAATACTTTCAATGTTTCTATACAGTCCATTTCATATAATTTCAATTTTACTTTTTCAGAGAGAAATAATATCTAATCCATCACTAAACTACAGTGTATTTCTTATATGGAATGTGCATTGCTATAGGAAATACAATTGCTTGGACCATGA
The DNA here is from genome assembly GCF_000622305.1 of Nannospalax galili. Lineage (NCBI taxonomy): Eukaryota > Metazoa > Chordata > Mammalia > Rodentia > Spalacidae > Nannospalax > Nannospalax galili. The sequence goes on along the minus strand of NW_008339433.1, from coordinate 7,127,739 downwards.
ATACAAAGGCTAAAAAATAGTGAATGACTTTGACTAACAATTAAAATAAATTGTCATGTATTGAGGAGGGAATAAACAATAAACAACTTAATAAATATGAATCTTAAAAATCAAAACATGAAATTAACAGTAAATTGTATGCTGATCAAAGATAAAGATGTTGTTTTATTTTTATGTACTAATTGAAAGCAAGTTGGCTCACTTAATGATTTAAATAGTCTATTTGGCCTCATTAGACCAGTGCCATATCAGATAGTCCTTTCTGGTATACTACTTGTAACTCTCTTATGAGAACTGAAAAGAAAAAAAATTAGGTTCTGCCAGAACTCTCCCTGCAATAATTATTTTATTTCTTTTTAAAAATAATTATTTTTATTTTATGTGTTTGAGTGTATTGCCTGCATGTATGTAATTGCAACCATGCTGTGCAATGCCTGCAGAGACCAGAAGAGGTCAGCAGAACCCTTGGCACTGGAATTATGGATGGTTATTGGCTGCCAGGTTAGTGCTGGAAATTGAACCCAGCTCTTCTGTAAGAATGGCTGGTGCTGTTAACCATTAAGCCATCTCTCCAGCTCTACTTTATGTTTTCAAGTTGTATTTATGGAGTAACTATTATTGTCCAAGTTTTATGGAAAGTGTTATGGGTACAAATGATTCGTTTCCATATTACACACACGCACACACACACACACACGTATGCATGCACACAAGTGCACACACACATACACACAGGTATGTAAAATAATATAAAAGCTCCACTTTATATTACAAAATGAGGCCAGAGGTAAGTTGTTTATTTAGCATAAAACATTGGTTTCAATAAATACAAATTTTCTGATTGTAAGGAAGCTAGTAATCCAAGAACTAGCTCATGCTTTCTTACTCTAGGAAGTTTTATGTTTAAGTGCTTTGGCATTTTAGTTTTGTGTTTAAGTGCATTGGCATTTTAGTTTTTCAGATCTGAAAAATATCCTTGCAATAATTTGATATGCAGTAAATAGTTATGACAAAGGGTATCCCAAGTCACTTGTTGTCTCAAAGTATTAAGAAAATTTGACGCCAAGGTGATGGGTGCATCAACAATACACACATTGAATTTCTAATGTCCAAGTTGAAATGTGTGACACTGACTCTTATAATGGTAAGAAAGAACAGATAATGACATCAGAGCAGATACCATGGGTCACAGAACTTCAAGAGACCTTACATGATGATAGCTGCATTTCTGGAACTGACAGTATTCACAATGGATTTTCAGAAGAAAGCAGTTGATTACCATATTCTCATTAAATAAATGTCCAATTTAAGATCATTTTGAAAAGAGTGGGTAAAATGAAGAGCCTGTCATCTACTGTCTTGATAACTGGAGTAACCATGTAAGTTATAACCAAATCTAGAGAGCTTTTCACAGTAAAGCAAGATGCTATTGAAATTAAGCTCAGGGGGCAGAAACTGCCTGGATATTGGGACAAAAACATACAGAAGGATCACCATGTGAGCAATTAACATTTCTTCTACTGACAAATGTGAAGAGTATCTCAAGTTAAGAATGCTAAAATATTTAAGTCCATTTATGAGTGTTACATTGCTGTTTGTCAGTCTGTAGTCTTTTTGTCCAATCTTGCTCCAAAAACTGTAGCCTCTGGGAAGTCAGGTCATGTACCTATTCTCTCTGTACCTCCATGACAGTCAAGTACAGAACTGTGACTCCATTCGCAATCTTATAAGTGTAACTTTCTTCATGCCTTTACAACTTTATTTATATCAGACTACTGTTTACTCTCATGTACTGAATGATTTGAATACAACACTTATCCTTACCGCAGATTGGGAAATATAGCCAGGAAGTGCTGTAAATTAGCAAACTCAAGTATATTTTATTATGTAAGCAAGGATTTTGATCTTGAAATTGAGGTTTGTATTACTGCCTCAGGATCTGGTGTGCAGCCAATTCTTTTTCATTCAATCTCATGAAAGGCTGTTCTATCCTGTGGGTAATAAAACTGGTTGTCTTTGGCAGATGGAAGTATTTTGAAATGTGACTAAGTTTCCTTCTTGCCAGTTCCTGGTGGTACTTGACCCAAAAGCAAGAGGTCAAGGATAAAGCTTAAGCTTAATGTTTTTTTTTCCTCTTGTGGATGATACAGAATTTTGAGCCAGGCAAAATTTATATTAAAAGTAGACAATGATATTATCTGGATAGCTGACATTTCAATCATTCTAGTGGCTTAAACACTTCTTGAGACACAGAAGAGTGGGCATATTTTTTGTTATCCCTTTGGTAAACAAGTAAGAATTAATTTAATGCTTGAATTATTTCACTATCCTCTGTGACTGTTTCTCATTCTCTTCTAAAATGGTCTTTTTTCATCCATGACTGGTTTCTTATCCAAGGCAGCTTCAGAAGTGGCATGGCAGCTTACATCATTTGTTATACTAACCCTAGAGTAATTTTGATTTCGCTACTGCCCTGTGTTCCTCTTTATTTCATTGTTTCAAAATTCTCTGGTTCCTTTTTCTGATTGTAAATATAAGATATTCAAATATATATTTCTATCTTAGTTAAATAAAAGTGTCATCTCCTAACTTAAAACAGAATTGATGATAAAAGCCACACAACACTCCTTCCTTTCCATCAAATCTTTCAGACTTCTTTACATTAATATTTACTACAACAATACTTGTATTAATAAATAATTATCTGCAAATAGTAAAATGTTTCTATAATAATACTTATATTCATAAATAATTATCATGAAATCTCATCACTTAAGGATTTTTATCGAAGTCTATTTCTTGATCTATCCCATTCAGTATTTAGGCAGCAATGTTTAAAATTTTTCTCATATTAAAACTATATATATATCTGCAATCTTACAAATGGTCATCATAGTCTCATGAATACATAAATAATAAAATGATAACAACTTTTAAATGTACAAAACAAAATTATAATTCCTTTTCTAATATCTTCTTCGATATTTATTATCTGACATCCTTTCC
>NW_008339433.1:7121898-7124721 GCF_000622305.1 Nannospalax galili | reverse complement strand
CTCTCTCTCTCTCTCTCTCTCTCTCTCTCTCTCTCTCTCTCTCCTCAATTTGTATCTGAAAGTTCTACATCCATGGTACCTCTTCAGTTCCCAGAAACCTGAGTAAGAACTATCTTGTTCAATCTGTCCTAAGCATATTCTAGTATGGCACTTCTTTTTTTCAATTGGAAGGAGAAATAACAGAACTCACCATAAAAGAAAATTTAATATTATTCATGTCATCTGTCCATTACTTTTTATTGTGAGTTCAGTCTTACCTACAGATTTTTTTTATTGTAAATGTAACAAAACATGAGATAGTTTCTAAATTTTCTAAAAATAGTGAAGATTTTATAAGCTATTTTTGGTAGTCTGTATTATCTTCACATTACAAGGAAAAAATAAATGTAAATGTTACACTAAATCACTATCTGTTTGGTGCCAAGTGGATTTTTGGGGGGCTAAAATTTCAGAGGAATATCTTTTTTTAAAGATGGATTTTGTTTCTTTAAAAAAAAATTTATCATTTTTTATTTTATGTATACGCATGTATTGCCTGCATGGTGGTAAGTGCATCTATATCATGCAATGCCCGAGGAGGTCAAAAGAGGGTGTCATATCCCCTGGGACTGGAGCTACAGTTGTTAGCTTCCATGTGGGTGCTTGGATTTGAACCTGGATCTTCTGCAAGAACAACCAGTATTCTTAACGGCTGAGCCATCTCTCCAGCCCAGGGAATATCTTTTTAAAAATATTATATTTATTCATATTTTGTGTATGTCAGTATATTGCCTGCATGTATATAACTGCACTCATGTCGTGAAATGCCCACAGAGGCCAGAAGAGGATGTCAGATCCTCTGGAAGTGAAGTTCTGGATGGCTGTTAGCCATTATGTGGGCTCTGGGAATTGAACCCAGATACTCTCAAAGAACAGCAATTGTTCTTAACCACTGAGGCATCATCTCTCCAGAGCCTTCAGATGAATATCTTAAAAGGTAAGCTTCAAATCAATTTAATGAATTCTTTATAGACTATTCAGGGAAATTCTTCATAGTTTATATTCAGGGAAAATTCGAGTGTTCCTGGACAAAAGCATGCATGGGAAATAGAAAAAAAATAATTTAAACCATTTATGGGATTTTCATTAAATCTATACCAGTTTGAAATAAGCTTTAACCACACTGCATTTATAGGCAGTTTATTTGCATGAGTATCAAAAAACCAAGAGAAAATCTGGATGCCTAGTCAATATTATCGAAAGGAAAAATACCCTGATTATTAGCTAATTCCCAGGAGCTTATTGCCAGATTAGAATATTTTGTGACATGTTGAATTTCAAATGAAAATCGTTTATTACACTGCACATAATGGTGATTGATAGAGCAATTAGTTATATTGAATATATGAGACCCTGGTATTGATCCCCATAATTGCACAAAAATTTTCCCCAAACGTGTGTAGAAATGTCTAAAGCAAACATTAGAATCTGATAACCCATGGGTCTGAGTCTGACTTAAGTCTTAGACATTTCTTTCGTGGTTCTACATAGTAATAGTCTTCTCAATAGTTGATTTTTCACTGAAGTTTTTGTTATAATTCTAAAACCAGTTTATACCAAAAACTGCATTTTAAGCAACATTTTAAAAAACAAAGCAAAGCAAAGCAAAACAAAACAAAACAAAACAAAAACCTTAGGGGCTGGAGAGATGGCTCAGCAGTTAAGAACACTGCCTTTTCTTGAAGAAGACCGAGGTTCAAATCCCAGCACCCACATGATGCTAAAAACAACCATCCATAAGTACAGTTCCAGGGGATCTGACAGCCTCTTCTGCCCTCCACAGGCATTGCACGACACGAGTGCACTTACATATGTGCAGGCAATACGCACATAAACATAAAATAAAAATAATAAATATTTAAAAAGAGAAAAAAAAAAACCCTGAACATCTGTGAATTTGCTTCTGACACAATCTGCTGGAATTGAAAACCAGTGGCTGCTTTGAAATAGACCATTTATTTTACAGTTACCACATTTTGAAACACACTCCGTTCTTTTCTGAGCCTACTAGCTTCAATGATTATATTATTTCCTTTCTTCTCTAGACATTGAATATTGAAAAGTTGTGTTTAAGGTCCTCTTCTTATTGTACTATTTTTCTGTTTTTTTTTTCTATCTTCTATTTTAGAATAAAAGTCTTTTAAGATATTAGTAGAAAAACTAAATTGCCATAGCAATTAATTTTTCTCAAAATGTCTATAATCTTATTTGAAGAAAAAATAAACGCAATTGAGGCAACTATTTAAGAAGCATTTTGCATTATTAAATTAATTACTTTGATTTTTTCCTGTATCTTTGAGTTGACATTCATATCACCTCTATGCTTCACTATGAAATATCCTTTGGCCAATGAAACATTAGAAAATAAAATTCAATCATTTGCTTGAAAACATGCTTGGAGCTTTGGAATCTCATAGTGTATGTTGTACCTTCATGAGAGAATGTCAAGCAAGCCTACTGAATAAGTTGAGATACAAGGCTTAGTCATGGCTGCTTCCCTGGATGACATCCATCCAACCACAAAATACTCATGTGAAGACAACTAAAATCAGATTAATAGCCCAAATAATTCACTTAAAAATTAAAACTTCATTTTTAATATGCTAAATAAATTGCTATTTTTTAGATAACTCAATAAAAGTTGATTTGTTATGTAACATTATCATTGCAGTAGATAACCAATACAGAAATTTTAATTTAGAAGCTAAGTGATGCTATGCTGAAATCATAAAATATGTGTGACTGACTTGGGAAAAGGAGGTAGTAGATCTTGAAGAGGCAGTA
>NW_008339433.1:7108121-7121753 GCF_000622305.1 Nannospalax galili | reverse complement strand
GGACCACTGTACACTTCTAAACAAAAATTAAATCACAAGCTGTGGAGAAAATAGGATGCATGTAGAATATTAAACAAGGTCTCCCCAACTCAGAAAAGAAAAATGTATGTTTTACCTCATATGCAGATGCTAGTTTATAATATGTATATAAGTAAATAAATGTACATGTGAATATAGTATAACATTTAGAAAGAACAAAAAACATATAATAAAAAAGACAAAAGTTTCTGTACACAAAAAAGCAAGGAAGTGAAGAAGGAACCCACAGGGTGAGAAAATCTTCACTAGCAACACTTCTAATAGAGAATTAATATTTAAAGATCAGCAAAGAATTTTAAAAAAAAAGAAACAAGAAAACAAATGACATAATTAAAAGATGGGCTATGGATCTGAACAAAGAGTTCTCAAAAGAAGAAATAAAAATGGCTAAGAAACACCTTTAAAAGTGTTCAACACCCTTGGTAACTAGGGAATTGTAAATCAAAAGTACTTCAAGATTTCATCTTAACCCAGTCAGATTGGCCAAGATCAAGAGAACTAATAATACCAAAACCTGACAAGGATGTGGTGAAAGGGGAATTCTTATTCACAGCTGGTGGGTTTACAAACTTGTGAAACAACTATGAAAAACATTGTGGAGAACTCAAAGAAGCTAAAAATAAGCTTGGGAGGAGCCCCTGGCTCCTTTATTTTACAGGTTCCATCTATGTGAAAATAAGTCAAAGGTCCTGCTTTACTGTGGCTGCTTCACATGGAAGCATGGAGGAAATGGTTCCCTCTGTTGACCCTCCTCTTTGTAGACTGGGCACTGGTTCAAGTACATCTGGTGGGGTCTCAATGGCCTCCATGAACAAAAGGACAGGTGACTCACCACAGTTACAGCACATTTTGAGAGATACTCCATAGTTCCCTGGAACTTAGTTGACCTTGGAGGGCAAGGGGCAAAAACTGTCCAACTCAAAGTATGGCTGTTACACATCCAAGTTTAGTTCTACCAGTCTGGTATTTTAATTACCATGTGCTATGTAAATAAAACTTGAGCAAAACCGAAACACTCACAGATAAGCCTTGACTAGGCATATATTTTAGTCAACAGAGTTTAGCTGACTAAGCTATGACCTTAGACATTCCCAAGCTCATGTGACCCCTGAGGAACAAATCCAAAAACGACCTTAAGAGTAAAAATAAATTGATTTATGAAGGCCAACTGTATGGTCTTAATCACCCAAAAGGAAAATGTAACCGAAGATTAGTGATCAGTGGATTTCTTTAAGAGGTCAAGGGATTACACGTCCCAGATATTAAGCTTAAGTACATATAAAATATTATTTAGACAATTATTTATCGTTGATGTTTTTGTTTCCAATCAGAAAGTACTGCTAAGATGTAAGATTTCAAATCCTGGTCTGCAATACTGTAGTGCCCACCTGTAGCTAAGGGAGACAACCAGCTATTGTTCTAAAATGACAGCTAAATTTGTTTTTCCCCCACCTAGAAACCTTTGAGAGAGAACTGACACTGATTCTAACCACTCTAACAGCTATCAAAGTACCTGAAAACAAATACTGAGTCCATAACTCTTGAGTCCAGCCTTGACAAACAAAAGAAAAATGAGGAGGAACCCAATAGAGTAATGCTTTTGGAAGCTCTTGTCAAGAAATTCCAATGGACTCTGATATGAACATTTGAAACGTGTCCTGTTCTGAACTTTTTCTGGCTCCCTGTCTAGAACTTGGAATACTATCTACTCTTGCTTTACTTCTCCTTCACATAGACTAGGCACCAGTCAAGGACTTTCTTTTCTCCCTACAGTTATGCAGTTATATAGTTTGGAAGTCTTTTAGATAGACCCACTGAAGCAATATCCCAATTGCCTCATTCCTGTTCAGCATGGAAGAAACCAGAGCACTCTGTGTCCCGATTCCCTATCAATAATTCGGGTAACCTCTTCAGAGGATGGCATGATAAGAATAGGAGGTAGGAATTGACTAGGCCATTAGGGTAAAAAGACCGCAAAGAAAAGTAGCCAGTTTCTTGGATAAAGTCAAAATGTCCTCTGTCCTCTTAGTAACATACTCTATTCTAAAGCCCCCAAAATGTCAAAAGTGTTTGGGAGCTCTTATTTAATCCTGTCCTAGTTTGTTCATCATTGATATGACAAAATACTCTGATCAATACCAACTTGGGGAGGAAAGGGTTTATTCAGCTTACATCTCCCATGTTGCAGTTCATCAGGGAGCCCAAGTTAGGAACTCAGGGCAGGAACCTGGAGGCAGGAGCTGGAGCACAGGCCATGGAGGATTACTGTTTACTGGCTTGCTCCCCTGGCCCCTGCTCAGCCTGCTTTCTTATGCAACACAGGCCCACCTGCCCAGGAGTGGCACCACCCACAGTGGGCTGAGCCCTCCCACATCACTCATCAAGAAGATGCCCTTCAGATATGGCCACAGGCCAGTTCAATAGAGGAAATTCCTCAACCCAAGTGTGTCAAGTTGACATTAAAGCTATCTGGCACAAATCCCTAAAAGATTTTAGGGTTACTTCTTCAAAGGGGGGAATGTTAGAGTAGAAAAAAAAGCCCATTAAAAAGAGTACATGAAGTTGAAAGTTTTTTCAGGTAAAGGAATAAATGATGGGGAGATGTGGGAGGAATTTGAGTGGAGGGAGTGGATGTGGATGTGATCAAAACACCTTATATACGTGTATAAAATTTTCAACAATTCTTTTTAAAAGTTAAAAAAACTAAAAATGAATTCACTATATGATCCTTTTATAACACTCCTTGGCATATAGCTGGAGGACTCATCCAGTGCACAGAGATACTCGTACATCCATGTATGTTGCTGCTCTTTTCACAATAGCTACAAAATAGAAATAATCTAAATGTTACTCAACTGATGAATGGATAATGAAATGTAGTACATTTACACAATAGAATATACTCAGTGGTGAAGAAATACTAAATCATTAAATTTGCAGGTAAATGGATGGAATTTGAAACTGCTATACTAAGTGAGGTAATACAGACTCAGAAAAAAAGGTGACATATGTTCTCTCTCATTTGTGGGTATTAGCACAAATTTTTAACGTGTGAGAATAAATCCTAATGTAAGTGCAGCAGTCAGGAAAATGGAAAGGAACCATGATGGTAAAGAATAAAAGATTCCCAAAATAACCCAGGATATTGCCACAACTCTTGATTACCTCCCAGGATATGAAAGTAAGACCCTATTCCTGAAGATAAGGCACACTTTGGACATAGGACTTGGAGCAATATAGATAGACCTTGAAGCCTCCTTGAAAATGAGTTTTCATAGTTTTGGAGGATACTATACAAGCCACTAAGGGAGAAAACCAATGTTCCAGTCCCAACTTTAAAGGCTAATAACCACAAGGATGACCAGCTCAGGGAACTACGTTTATTGGTGCAGTATTGGCACTTTTGTCTTGGAGTAATCAACAGCTATCTAATTGAAGTTAAAGTGAGTTCAATGTGAGGGAACTCATTTGTTGAACTGTAAACACAGCCAAATATGCCTGGAGAGGTGATATATCCTAGAGAAAACTGACCTTTATCGCATACCAAGAGAAATGTAATTTATTATTATATGCTAAACATGGATCCTTATATTTACAGACAAGTATACCAGTTACCGCACATCAAAGAGGCTGATTTTTCAACAGATGGAAACTATTGCAGTGTTCCACAAATGGTCACACACAGAGAATAAGTGCCTGTATGAGGCCCAGTCCTATGTGGCACATCTAAAATGTAACATCTTCACCTAAGGTTCCTGGAACTTAGTGGAATGTGGGTACTAATGCACCTCTCAACTCTCATCAGAGAAACTTCCTCATGTAACAGAGTGTCATGAACATAGAAGGCTGCATAGGACCAAATGGAAGAAAATGAGAAATTGCAAAGTATGTGCTCCTGGATAGGAGTCCTATATTATACCTCAACCACCCAGGGCTCAGGGACCATTGTGGAAGGGTGGACAGCAAGATTTAACCAGGTTTGGTACATGACCATAAGGAAACAGGGTCTTCCAGGCTTCTGGGAACTGTGCTGGTAATATGAGCTTACAGAAAAGGTGATGGCATTTACAAAACCCAAACAAACTCAGTCAGACAAAAACACAGCATAGAATTGGGGAAATGGGTAGGAAGCCCCAACCTTAGTTTAGGACCTATTGGAAGTTGATCAGTGCTGGTTGAGGGAGAGTTTATATTCTTTAAGGGAGTGTTGGTAGATAGGCTGGACAGGTTCCAGTGGATGCACTCAAACCAAAGAATATCTGGGTACACAAACTTGACTTGATGCATCTTGACATACTTGATCGAATGCATGGAATCCAATGGGGAGGCTATGGGACACTGCAGATACATATGTGGGACTACATATGATTAAGGTATATTGTATGCAATGAAAAAAAATCAATAAAAATACATTGGAAAAAAAGACAAAATTTATACTAATGAGTTCATATATATAGTCATATATATAGTAAAGTCTTTGAACATTCTTTCAAGGTATGACACATTTTTCAAAACAAAATAAAACCTTAAGTTTGCAGTGTCCACATGTGATTCTATCAAGGGCAATAACCTTACTAGGAGTTCTGAATTTAAAATTAAATTTTTCTCTTTTGAATATTCCTGTAGGCTCTACTTCTTTGTTTTATTAAACTTAGTGATTTGATTGTTTAAACAAGTATCTATCTATTCAAATAATATTGTGAAGATTGTTTATGTAAATATATTTATATTTACAATAATCAATATTTTGAAATTTTCAAGACTTCTTGGGAATACTGATTTATTTTTACTGAATCTCAAACAATACTTGTCCAAAAACTTGAAAACATCAAGAAACTTGTTTTTTCTCACTACATATTTTCATTCTACAGTGCACAATTGTTGATAAATAAATAAAATTTGAAATATGTACATATGTATATATGTGAGTAAATATACCTCTACGAAGAGTATTGAAAATACTTAGATTCTATTAAGTATGCGTGATATGGTATAATAGCAAGGAGATAAGTGAATGTAGTAGCTACCTGCTTGATGATATTTAGAGTATATCAGAATTCACTAGATTGGAAGACTTGAAGTTATTTTTCTTTCTGTCTAACCCCTTTAGCTGGTAAAAGATCAAATGTTGAGAACTGCCAAGAATGCATTATTATTAATAAAAACAAAAAGAGTTTTGTGAGATTATTTATTCAGAGTTTTGTAATAAGGAACTTTTAGTCCCTTGCATATAAACCAAAGCACTTTTATTTTTTTTAAACAGAACCATTCCTGGTTTTCCCGTTTTTTGTTTTGTTTTGTTTAGTTTTGTTTTTGTTGTTGTTGTTATAGTTTTTTAATTAAACTAGACTCACCAGTAAATACATACATATATATATATATATTATATGTGTGTGTGTGTGTATAACTCAAAAGTTTTAAGGACACTATATTCAAATGTATGAAAAGCTTCGTTTGAAGAAAAATAAGAATGAAAATGCATAAAGCATTAGTTAGGCCTTTAAAATTCTGAAATGAGGGTAGGAAGTTGCTGAGGGATGATATTTTTAAATGCCTTCTTCAGAACTGATGAAGAGAAATAGAAGAAAGCAACAGCAAATCAGAGGAAAAAAGGTAAGAGCTCTAAACAATGCGAGAGAGGCAAGTGCCCATTCCCAAGATGCATAATTGTAATCGTTCTTCAACATCTGCCATATATTCATATAGAACTGGTTGTATTTGCACAAACAGAATTACTATGTACGTGAGCTACTTGTTTTGCATTTTGCTTCCTTATTGAGATCCTAGATTTGGGACACATTTGAATAAAACTTTTGAGTTATAGGGTGGGAGAAAAGCATATTTTGCATGGAGGAATCATGTTGGATATGAGCTGTCATGACAAGACTGGAATATTATATATAATGTGGATGATAGATAGATGATAGATGATAGATAGATGATAGATAGATAAAAGATAGATAGATAGATAGATAGATAGATAGATAGATAGATAGATAGATAGATGATAGATTGGTGACAATCTACATCAAATCTTCCTATATACTGTGTATTTTTGTATATTCGAGGCTTGGTCTTGTGATTTGCTTTGGCTAAGGAAGAACAGAAGTCTTAATGCAAGTATACACTTTAAAATATTGTTCAAAATTTTGTTTCTTCTCTCAACATGAGAGTGTTCATAGTTTAGACAACTTCATGGTCAATGACATTTGGCCGTATGAACCTCCCTATCCCTATCACCAAACAATCCATTACCAACCAGCAAATATTCAATAGCCTTAGCCCACCTTAGTGCAGTTTAAATTTATAACTATCAGATTGCTAAGTTGATTATTCTGACTATATTAAAAGCCCTGAATTTTGTGATCACTTGTAAAAAAAGGATCATGTGTCAGGAAATAACATTTAAAACAAGATAGTGTAAAATCAAGGCTGGAAAGGAAGGAGAATCTGTGTCCTCTGGAAATTGATAGTTATAGCTCCTCCTACTAAACTACTTCTTATTATGAGGATATATTTCAATACTATACTAATAAGTAACACTTTTTAGACTTTATTAAAATAATTTAATAAGCCAGTTATATGGTAAATCCATAATTCTTCTGTTCTATTATTTCTGAAGAGCTTATATGGTAATCTATCTTTTATTTTATTATAACAGAATCTATGCCAACATCTACTTCATAAGAAAAGAGAGTTGATGGAGATTACATACACATCACAGTGTGACAATTTGCTAAGATATCCAAGAATTCATGAAAAGTCTATGAATATAGAAAATTCTAGTTCCGTTACCATGTTCATATCCTTCATTGTTCTGACCCAGTAAATAACAATGATAGTGTATCACTTAACGGGTAGTCCTAAAAATAAGAACATATATAAAGTATGTGACATATATTAGGCACAAGAAAGTTACAAGTATATTCTCAGAATTCTGTCTTCAAACCTTGAAATCAATAGATGCCTAAGGATTAAATATTTCTCATACAAAAAATCTCAAAATTTCTTTCTCACCATATGAATACATAGCTCAATTTACTTTTTCCAGGATCCATCACAATTTTACCCATTTTAAGGGGAAAGCTCCATTCTTGGAAGGTACTCAAACATTTTTTGGTAACAGGAAGGACAGTTACTATGGGTTTAATTCCTTTCTCAGATAGTATATTAGCTGGCTAATTATCACTACAATGCATAGCATTTCTTAGCTTTAATTTGTACATATACACATAGGCTATAGTAAAGACAGAGGTACTTAGTGTAAAGCTCTTAATGCAAAGTAGGAAGCAATGCATGGTATCTAATGTTGATAATCATTATTTTCTCATTGTAATGGTAACATTACAGTTACCACCACATTATAGTTTGAATGGAATTTCTAGTTTCTTATTGTTGTTGGATTAGTTATGACCCAGGCTGTGTTCTCTTTTAGACTTTTTAGAATTGGAGCTCCTGCTGAGAAATGTTCAAGCTTTCACAAATCTTTTTACCTTGTGAATGCTACTTCCTATAAGTGTTTCCAAAGGCAAAATGGCATTTCAGGAGCAAAGATAAGTGTACTTCAAAAATAGAACACACACCAGGAAGTTTCCTAGGACAGAACAATATCCTGGTGAGAGCAGCTGGGCTGGTTAAGGAACAAATGGTCAAATGCAACTCCTGAAGTTGTTCTGTAAGGCTAAGGGCAATCACAACCATGTGAGTTTTGTTCCCTGATATTTTTTCTTTCCCAAAGTGCTTGACTCCTTTCTCTTGGATGTGGAAACTTTATGCTTAAAAGTGAATAAAGAAAATTCTGTCAAGCTTATGAACAACACTCTGTTTATTAACAGTGACTGCTTTCACTTTCTCAAGAGGATCTAACAGAGTTTTGAAGAGGACCAGATAGCAGACATTTTTTCTTGTAGCTAAGTATCTGTTCTTTTGTGAACTGACTAGTGTTATATTTGCTGTCAGTTTGAAATCCATTTGTTGTTCAGCAAAAAGGATATTCATTAAAAAGATAAGTAGTATCATCAGCCATCTTGAGTGAATTCAGTAAGTTGCCCAGAGTCTTTCTGCTCCTTATTGTTTGGGGCAAGGAGCTAGAAATTAGAAAATATGATTTATCTTTCAATTGTCTTCACAAAGAAACTGAGTATATAGTAAAGCACTAAGAGTATGAAATACCAATTTGGGAACCTGGAGCTGGTATTTTATGTATGCTTACAGAAAGAGCACAGGAATCTTGCTTCAGCATTTAACTTTATTTCTTCTATGAAAATCACTTATTCATAGAGGACATTCATGTTTATTTTTAAATATTTTATTTATTATTTTATTTTATGTGTATGAGTGTTATGCCTACATGTAGGTAAGTGGACCTGTGTTGTGCGATGCCTGCAGAGGTTAGAAGAGGCTATCAGATCCCCTGGAACTGGAATTACCTACAGTTGTAGCTGCCATGTGGGATCTGGGATTTGAACCCTGGTCTTCTGCAAGAACAGTCAGTGTTCTTAACCTCTGAGCCATCTCTCCAGGCCCTCATGTTTATTTTTTATTTTCTGTTACTTGCCCCATGTTATCCCAGTTTCAGAGACACATAAATGCATTTTCTTTGATTGATTACTTGCAAGGACCTGAGAATATTTAATTTTTATTGAATACTTGCAATTTTCACACAATATAATTAGAAAGTATTGAGATACTGTATTAGTGCTCTCTAAAGAAACAGAACTGGTAGAATGAATATATATAAATATATATATATATATAAATATATATATGGATTTGTCAGATTAGTTTACAGGATAGAGTTGGAGTAGTCCAACAATAGCTGCACCACACTGGAGAGACTGATAATCTGGTAGATTCTCAGTCCACGAGGCTGGATGTCTCAGTACTCCAAATCTGGTACTGAAGGCCAAACAAATTCTATGAGATCTGCTAGTCCTCAGTCTACCTTGGAATCCACAGAAGTTGGTCACAGCAGCAAGACAAACTCACCAGTGAGAGAGAAAGCAAGGGGAAAAAAGCAAAAGCTCCCTTCTGCCATGGCCTTTTATACAGCTGCCATCAGAACGGTGTGTCTTCCTCCTTCAGATGATCCAATCAAGAAAGTCTCTCTCATTTCAGTTAATCACAGATCCAGTAAAGTTGATACCTAGTATTAGCCATCACAGGTCCCTTCTCTTATCCCAACCTCCCTGAATTGCTTCCACCCACTTAATGTACACGTGTGTGTGTGTGTGCACATGTGTGTTATGAGCCCTATAGGGTCAATTTTGTGTCCCCAAATGTTCTTTAGTGTGAGTCCATCCACTGAAGCCTGGTTATCCTGCCAAAATTCCCAAGCTTGAAAGAGATTGTTTCTGTTGCTTCCAGCAGCCATCCTTTGCCACAATTTCCTTAGATGGGATTGGAGGGCTGGAGAGTTATTTCAGTCATTAAAGGCTCAGACTCACAATGAAAAAGATAGGAGTATTTCATTTTAAATGTGAATTTTCTTCTACTATTGGAAATGCTTTGAATGTCTGTCCTAACCTCAAAATCCACACTTGTAAATTTTCAGCAGTGCTGTTGTATCTATTATTACGTAAATGTACCTATTTCGTTTCCAGTACTATTGTGAACTATTTTATTATCCCAGTGTTAACTCACAACATACTATTATGATTGCCATTAAATTATTATTAATATTATGTTCCCATTTTATTTATGTAAAAAAGGAAATTAAAAATAGATGACAGATGAGAGTCTTCACCTCGTCCTGTAATTTGAATCTGTAGTGATTCTCAAAGGTCTGTTTTTATGGCTTTGTCCCCAGCTTGGTGCTATTTAGAAGTGATAAAATTTTCAATAGATGGGACGTTGTGGAGGGTTATTTGATCATTAAGGGTATGCCCTTGAATGAGATATTAGGACTCAAGCCATTTCCTGTTCTTGTTCCTCTTTTGTATATAGGTGAGAGTGAGTGCCTTTGCACCACACACTCTGCCACGGTACATTGGCCACACACTCTGCCACGGTACATTGGCTCAGTGTGTACCCAAAAGCAAAAGGGCTAACTTACCATAAGTAGAATCCTCCAAAACTATGAATTGAAACAAAATTTTATCTTGTATAAGCTTATCATCTAAGCTGTTTTTTTAATACAAGTAAGGCAAATAACTAATCTGTTTTCCTACCTCCATATTGGTAGTTAGTGCCTAAAATATCATCTTTCTGTGCACTATTTCAGTGTTCCTGGGAAGTTTAAGTATCTGTCTAAACGTACATTTAAGTCAGTCAAAAAGCTTCAGTCATTAATAAATCTGAACATCTTTTTTAGGGCTATATTTCTAAGTTTTGCTGTTGTGGAAATAAAAGAAACCTTTGGTGATACCTAATAGAAATAGACTTGTCCAGATTATGAGTAGTTAGAGAAGGTGGTTAGGTTTCTACTCTGTAGCTCTACTCCATACCAACCTAAATGCTGTCATAATGAACAACTCTGAAGCATGCAGTTTTCAGATTATTAGTATATAAATACAGAATATATGATGTCTATGGTAAGTGGGTGGAAATGAGGGTGAACATGAAGGACAGACATGTCATGAAGAGCTCTGCCAAGCTAAATGCTCTAAAAGTTGTTCCATATATAATGAGCATACTTTGAATTATTAGAGGTAAAGAAATAATTTGACAAAGTAGTATACGATCTGGAAAGAGTAGATATGGATCTGAAATGCTATTGTCTATTGCCACATAATTGAAAAGTGTGACTTAAATACTCAAGAGAAGAAATACATATGTATTTATCAAGGTAGAATATGTTACACCAATAGCTAACATTATTATGACTGAACATTTTTTCACTAGTAAATTTTTTTCTTCTGCCTCTGTATTTTGCATGTATTTTGGTCCATCCCTCCCACCCTGTCCCATTTCCTGTCTATCCCTACCAGTTCATGCCCCCCTGAAAACCTCTTTTCCCTTATTTATTAGTTTTGATTTTGTTTATTGTACTAAAAACTAATCAGAGCCATCTATGTGATCCTGAGTTTGTATTTAACCAATGGGGTCTGGTTGGTGGGATCCCCAATGGGTTCCCAACTGGATACTTTCTCCCCCATCCCCTGCTCTCAGCTCTCAGAATCTGTTTGTTGCCAACAGATCAGCAATATGAGTAGGGCTAAATGAGATGCTTCCTCCTCCATAACTGACTATTAAGAAGCCCTGACTTCTGTGTACCAATTGACAGCCTACACCGCTTGTGTGATTTATTGTTATCATGTTCATATCCTACTTAGAAAATTATATTTTCAGTCCCTTTTACAAATCCTGCATCTCTTTCATTTTTCTTTGCCCACTTTAGTAGTTATTCTTGATCCTTACAGGGTGATATAAATTTCTTATACATATCTACTGCATAAGCCTGTCCTTTAACCCATAAGCTATGGACAGAAACCTTCCCATGTTTGGTTACAACCACTTGCCTAAGATCATCATAGCCTTGTTGACTGTTGCTCTCTGCAAAAAAGGAGGGACTGGGAGACAGCCATAACTAGCAACCAACCAGTCAGCCTTAGTTGCACGAGGGGAGACTAAGGTTATGTAATTCGAGGAAGTGGAAGGGAGTTTCTCTCACCATTTTGTATGGCCTCAATGGAGACTTTCCACTGTGACCTTAGGAGGGAAGCACCCACATTCCTGTAAGTAAACCCTCATCCGCAGCTCTGTAAGTACACCCAATAAAATCACTTGTTTCCCAGATTGCAATTTGATGAAATTGTACATTGATTTGTCATAGGGACCGAGAGAGGAAGGAGATGAATGTTGTTCACACTTCCCAGAAATAATTTTAACTACAAGGGCTGAAGCCTCGTCTGTTGTGTATTCACAGCATCTTGTGCAACCATAGGTTTTACAATAGTCTCTATTCACTGTAAGGAGGGCATCTCTGTTTAAGCCTCAAGTAACCTTTTTTCTGTACAATTAAATTTACTTATTTATTAAGGGATAATTTGATGCTAAATAAATTCGTCTAAACCACCATTTTTTTTTGCCCCCACCAATCCAGGGTCTAAGATGTCTTCCGTCATGGACTTTGAACCAGGCTTATAGCATTAGTCATTGATTCTCTCTCTCTCTCTCTCTCTCTCTCTCTCTCTCTCTCTCTCTCTCTCTCCCCCCCCCCTTTTTTTTTTTTTTCCCTTCCTTCCTCCCTGTTTTAGTTTTTGAGCTGGTCTTTTTGGTCTTTTTGAGACAGGCTCTCCCTGTAGCTCCAGCTGTCCTGGAACTCACTATGAAGACCAGGCTGGCCTTGAACTCACTGAGATCCACCTGCTTCTGCCTCCCGAGTGCTGGGATTAACGGTGTGTGCCACCGCACCCAGCTAAGGATTCTCTCTTTTTAAAAATATTTTATTGTTTTTATTTTTGATGTCTGAATTTCTATAATACCTGAATGTATGCATCTATATCATGCAGTGCCTTCCGAGGTCAGAAAAGGGTTCAGATCCCCTGGAACTCCAGTTAAGGATTGTTGATAGCTGCCATGTGGGTCCTGGGAACTGAACCCAGGTCATCTGCAGGAGCAGCCAGTGCTCTTAACTGCTGGGTCATTTCTCTAGCCGCATGTAATCGCTCTTATAGTATAATCTCCAAGTACAAATAAGGAAGAATTAGTTACTTCCATAACAATGATGGTACCATTACAATAATGTACACATCTTACCTGACAGGGTGGTAGTATAGTTCATAGAGTTCACAGCTGGGTTAGACAGGCCATGCCTTTATGTCATAGCAGCCGACATAGCTCTAACTGGTATCACAAGAGCCCCCATCAGGGAAGAATCACCTGGCCCAGTTTTGGACTGATTTCTCTACATTTTTCACGTGGCATGAGTTATGTCTACAGCAGTAGGGCCCAAAAATCCATCTGCAAATTGTTCAATGAAAAACTAGTTTGACCAATAAGTCAGGTTTTATACTGCAGCTGTCTTTTTCAGACTTCAATTTTATAAAGTTATAAACTGTTAAGAGTCTTGTTGCTATTTCTTATAAATATAATTGTGTGTCATGAGTATGAAATGTTGGTAGACACTTGTTTTAAACCCAGTCCCAAAAATATTTTTCAAAGATAGTTCACATTTAAGAATGATTTCAGCACTTTGTCAGTTGACTAAGTTGATGAACATATATGCAAAAATTGGGTGGTGGCATGCTCACAGTACCTCATAGATAGAAATGAATTGAAAAACCTAATCTCCAGTTTCTTTCTGTCCCATGGATGGTTTTAATACACTTTTATATTTAGGCAAGATGTTTCTAAATGCCTGAATAAGTGCCATTAATTTTTTTCAGATAGGGAATGAAATTAATAAGAATTTCAAAAGACTCAAGCTTGGTAATCAAGCTTTTCACGCCACTTTGAGCCTTCAGAAACAATTCTGTTATCTTCAGTATGAAATTAAGAGAGATAACTTATTACTGAAGTGACAAGTAATACACAAGAAATTCAAAACAATGATTTACTTCTGGGGTATATAAATTGAGCAAGTTACATATAATCATAAAAAAATCATCTTCTTCTCCACATCTTTGACTTTTGTAACAAAAGTATATTTGT
>NW_008339433.1:7083622-7107709 GCF_000622305.1 Nannospalax galili | reverse complement strand
ATCTCAAAAGTATCTCCATTTAATGTTGGCATTTTATTTCTTGATTTGGAAGTGAATTTAATAGATTTTTTTTTTGTTTTTTAATCATTATTTTTTTATTATTTTTTTTCATACAGAAGAATTCATTACAAAACAATTGACATTGAGACGTTTTCACATGCATTTCTAATCTCTATATACATGACTATCACTGGTCACAGTCGCCCACCTTCTGAGCTCCTCGGCATCTGAGCATGAATACAAACTCGTCAGATAGAAAGATTTTATATTTTAATGCACAAATTTCACAACACTGATTCATTTTGCTTATTTAGAAACTTTAATATAGGGAATACAAATTCAAATGGAAAATACAGATTGTAGAGTAAGTTATCTAAATATGTCACCAGAGCATAAAAATGAGTTTAAAAATCATTGTATAAATGAACCACATTTTCATTATCCACTCATCAATTGAGGGACACTTAGGTTGCTTCCATCTCTTAGCTATTGTGAAAAGAGCAGTAACAAACATGGATGTACAAGTGTCTCTGCAATAGGATGAGTTCTTTGGGTATATGCCAAGGAGTGGTATAACTGGGTCAAATGGTAGGTTCATTTGTAGTTTTTTTAAGAGTTCTCCACACTGCTTTCCATAGGGGTTGAACAAGTTTGCAGTCCCACCAGCAGTGGTAAAATGTTCTCCTATCCCCACATCCTCTCCAACATTTGGTATCATTTGTTCTCTTAATCTTAGCCAGTCTGAATGTTATATTAAGTGAAGTAACACAGACTCAGAAAAAAAAATCGACATATGTTCTCCCTCACATGTGGATCCTAGACTCAAACCCTGATAAGTGAGTATGTATCCAGGCATAACTACAAGAACCAGGACAATGGAAAGGAACCAGGGAGATAAAGGAAAAGAAAGAAGCTGAAAGAGAACAGTAGGAAGCGGGCCTTAATGCAGGAGATATGGATAAAAATTGGGTTAGTTTAAGGAAGGGGAGAGGGAAGGGTATACAAGGAACCTAGGGGATAATGGGAAAGAAGGAACTCAAGAGAGTAGGCCTGTAGGAGAAGGGTAATATTAAGGGAGAAAGGGGGAAATGTGGGCACCTTAATTGGGGAAACCATAATGGAGGGGTGAGACATTGTGAGAGATAAATAATGCCTAGCTAGTTTTAAGAACCAGAGGGAGCCATATTACACCAACAATGTACTCACAAATTATACATAGCAGATCAAGAAATATATGTCTAGGTAAGGTTTATCTGAGAACAACTGGTCTTTGCCCAAGATTTATACATAACACACAGTAATTAAAAGTACCAGACTGGTGGAACTAACCTTGTTGCACATTTAACAGACATAGTTTGAGGCCTATAATAATTTGGTCAGAGGGACATAAATGACAATTTTTGCTCCTTGCTCTCCTAGGTCGACTAGTTCTAGGGGACTATGAGCATCTCTCAAAATGTTCTGTAATTGTATTCGGTCACCTGTCCTCTTGGTCAAGGAGTCTGAGGAGACCCTACAAGATGGACTTGAACCAGTGTCCAGTCTACAAAGAGGAGGGCCAACACAGATGAATCATTTCTTCCATGCTTCCAAGAGAAGCCAGCCATGGTTGAGCAGGACTTTGACTTATCTTCACATAGGCGAAACTGGTAAAAGAAAGGAGCCAAGGGCTCCTCCCAAGCCCGTGTGACCCCTGAGGGACAGGTCCTCAAATGACCTTGAGAGTACAAATATTTGGTTTATCTGGGCCAACTGTATGGCCTTAAACACTCAAAAGGAAAGTATAACCAAAGATTAAAGATGCCAATATAATTTTTTAAGAGTCCATATGTATAGCTAATGGCTACATAACAAGCAACAATGCCAGATAGAAGATGCCTTCTTTTGAGATTTTGGCCAGGGTGGCCTAAGGGACTCCAAGATAGTAACCCAGCATAGAACTGGGAAAATGAACAGCAGTCCCCAATCTTATCTAAAGGAATATTGACAACTGATTGCTGCTAGATGAGGAGCAGCTGACCTTCCTAAAACAAAGACCTCTAGATAGGCTGACTAGATTCACCAGATGGACAAGTAGTGGGGAATGGCTGGGATGCCCACAACACAGCAGACATTAGCAGGGATATCAGAGTATAAGTGCTCTAGGCGGGGGAGGGAGGCTATGGGAGGGTGCCATCTGGGAAGTGGGTGTATAGTTGATTAAGATGGTTTGGGATGTTCTGTGTGATATATACACACACACAAAAAAATCAACAGATAAAAAAGTATTATATTTGAGGAGGAAGCATGGAAATTTATGTCATGTTAATAAGTAGATGTGATAAACACTACCATTGAAATCTACCTGATGACTTTTTAGACATACACAGGCGCCAAGGATCCAAGTGCAAAAACAATGAGTCTTTCTGCAAGGAGCAAAATATTCTAAAATGAAATGGAGATCTTTTTTAAAAGTTAAAAACTCTTTCAATTTCATGTCTTACAAGGCTTATACTGAGTTCAATATTGTATAACTCTATTAATTCAACTGTGAACCTAGAAACTTACAGCCACTTGTGAAAGAGATGTACTCTTGCTCTGGAGTGTGTTACTGAATATGTTAAAGCTGTAATGAAATGCTTCTTCTAATCATGTAGCTATTAAAAATTAAAAAAAAATAGTTCATGTTAAATAGTAGAGGTGATAAACATTTCCAGTGATATCTACCTGATGACTTTACATCCATACTCAGGTATTAAGCATCAGAGTGTAACTGACTGTGACTAGTTACAATCAGATACATAGAGATTAAAGACACATGTGCAAACATGTAAGCGTTAGTAGCATTAAAAATGTAGGAAACAGCATATCTTAAAATTAAATGGAGATCATCTTTAAAGGATAAAAATGCATTCAATTTTATGTCTTACAGGGTTTATACTGAGTTCAATATTGTATGTCTTTATTAATTCAACTGTGAATCTAAAAATTTACCGCCATCTAGAGTATGATAATATAAATTTATGGGTCAGTTATCATATATGTACCTGATCTATGGTTGACTGAACTATTCCGAGCTGATCTGTGGTTGTAATTGGTCAATGTGAAGTGAAGAATGCTTAATTAATATTAACCAAAAATTAATTTACATGTAATTCTAGCTTGCATGAAATGACACAAGAATTATGAGCAGGAGTTGAAGAGATGGCTTAGTAGTTAACAGTACTGGCTGCTCTTCCAGAGGACCCAGGTTCAATTCCCAGTACCCACATGGTGGCTAACAACTATTCATAACTCCAGTTCCAGAAGATCCAGTACTCTCTTCTGATCTTCATAGGCCTTTCATGACACAAGTGTGCTTACACACATGCAGGCAATACACTCATACACATGAAATAAAAATAATATATAATTTTTTAATTAAAAAAAGAATTATGAATATCATTATAATTTTCTTGGAAATGTTCAGATATTTTTTCTATATGAAATAAATGTCTGAAAATTACATATATGATCATAATTTACTAATTTATATAAATTTATTTACTCATATATTTTATGCTATGTAAACAGTGAAAATATAAAAGCAAGTTAGTGTCTACCTTAAAATGTGTCTGAGAATAAGGTGTACTTCCATGTGAAATGAATCACATTAAATAATTTTTATTACATCCCTATGTCATTTGTTCAATGTACTGAGCAATGTACTGCTTTGCTTGATCTAAGAAGAATAAAATCAGATATAGACAAGTCAAAGGAAAAATATACTTATTCCTTCCATATTTCATTCATTTTTTAATAAGCAAAAACCATGATATACATGATATACTGGAAAGATTGCTCAGTGTAAGAATCTCTCTGTGGATTTTTAGACTAAGTTTAGCACGTACATGCTGTGCAATTCTGGAAAATTACCGTTATATTTGGGGATAATCATCCATTTATGTGAATTGTAGTAGCTTGATTTGGCCAAATGTACAATAAATTGCTTATGCTCTCTATAATTTTGAGTCTACTAAAGGTAGAGGGACAGAAAGAGGGAGGAAGAAGGTGTGTGTGTGTGAGAGAGAGAGAGAGAGAGGGAAAGAGAACAGAGATTGAAATGAGGAATTCTCCTGAATTATCTTCTTCTATTTCTCTTTGTGTATACAAAAAGACCAAAAAAAGACATTTGTTTGTACCCTAAGAAATAGAGCACAATTTTACCCACCCCTTCATTTGTTTTGTTGGGTTAGTGTTTTTCCTCTGAATTAGGAAGCAAACTCATTACTTCTCTGCTCATTCTGGAGGTGCTTTTGTTCTTCAAACATTCATTTTTTTTGACATGTCAGCTAGGTTTTCTTTTGCAAGACACATGACAGTTAATGAAAGCCATTTCTTCTTACTGAATTTTTTGATCAAATTGCATCCCCATTCATTTCATGAGAAAATTTGCTTTCTTTGTAATGGGACTCTGTGTTGAGGATAGCAAAAATATCAATTAATTAAAATGAGACAATCAGGAAATGACAGCTTAACACATGCCAGCTAAAGAATCTGTATAATAGAGCAGATCCCAACTTTATGCTTTGTTTTGTGACTACTCCAAGTATTCTATTGGTTAATATTGGGACGTCCCTGAGGTTCCTCCCATTCTATTTCCAGTACTTTAACTTAAAAAGAATGTCCCTGCTGTGAGAAAAAAGAAACGCCCGGGTGTATTCCATCTATCATCTCATCAACATGCAGAAATGGTTGAATTTGGCCTCACCTCACTGCCACTTCCTCCCTTGGCATGCCCTACAACAATTGAAGGGAAAATGTTGGGAAAAGAACAAGCTGTTTGTAAAGGGATAACAACAGGAGCAGGGTCTAAATCAGTCTTTCTAACTTCTATATGTTTATATGATTGACAAACAGATTGATAAAATTATTCCTTAGTGTTTTCACAGTAATAGCTCTTTTGAGATGTAGAACATATGCAGAAACTGAATCTCAAACAAGGTGAAATAACAAGGTGACAGCTATGTTTATAATTAAAACTTTGAAAATTCGACTGGAGGGAATTGCATTAGACCTTGATGATAATCTGATGATTTTTTTGCCTTATGCTAAAGACCATGGTGTATATTGTGTAACTCATGACTACCACCATTTGCCCAATTAGAATATTATTAGTGTGGATCAATAAGCAACCACAACTTGCCTAGTTCATAGGCAGATAGGTCTACCAAACAATATCTTTTTAGCATGTAGACATTAATCTCTAAATACATTGTTGTTTTTCAAGAAAGTAGGGTTTTATGTATATTTTATTGAGTTGTTCTGAATTTCATACAATAGATTTTAGTCATATTTAGGCCACTTCATACAACTATATTCTCCTACCACTCCACCAGATTTCATACATTCTTTTATATATGCTAAGGCCTATCCAGTCAGACTTTTGTACCCAGATCTCCCTTATCTCCAGGTTTCCTTAGGTGTCTAGATCCACTGGAATCTAGACAGCCTATCTAGATGCACTCCCTTAAAAAGATCAACTCTTGCTCTTGCTTCTGTGCCTGTTTGAAAATGTGCGAGCTTAGTTTCCACTCCTCCTACAGTCAACTCTGCTTTGGTGCCTCCCCGCCATGATGGATTCTTGCCCCTTTGGAGCTGTAAGTTCAAATAAACTCGTCTTCTATAAGTTGTTTTGGTCAGTGTTTCTATCACAGCAACAGAAAAGTAACTAATATAGTAATTGGTACCAGAGAGTGGACTGCTGGCTGTGAAGAACTTGACCATGTGGAGCTTTGGAAGAGTGTGGGAGACACTGGAAGCTTGGGCTAGCAAAGTGGTAATTGCTATAAGCAGAGCTCAAATGCCATTCTAGGAGGGGCCTGGAAGAAAGTATTGCTGAGAACAATGTAGTTCCAGAGGGAAATAAGTAATTGTGAAGCAATTGGGACATTTGGCAAAGAGTCTGGCTGGAGTCTGACCATAGCCAAAAAGCTTCTCTTAGGCTAAGTTGAAAAACAGTGGACTAATTTTTCTGGCAGAAGAAATTTCAAGACAGCCTAATGTAGATATGGTGGCATGGCTATTAATGGTGAATACCATTCACCTGGTGCTTGTTTTAGACGTATGAAAGATGCAAGAGAGAAGGGGTCATCAGTTCTTCCTCCATGGTTTCAGAGAGCCAGCCAGAGTGCAACAGGGGTTACCCTGCATAAAGAAGACCATAATAGACCATTGTGTGAAGCTGTGACAATGAAGCCTGTTTAGCAATCGACCCCAAGAACACATTCATGATGCCAGAACTGTGAGGCATCTGCCAAGAAGACCTGCATACAGGGAGTGGTACCAGCCCAAGAGAGAGATGTATGTTGCAAGCAGCAAATCTGGAGATGCTGAGCCATTGAAGCCCTTTGGAAGTAAGGTCCCAGAAGTCAGACATGGAACTACTGAATTTGGTGTTTGTCCTGCTGGTTTTTGGTCTTGTTTTGTTCTGGTATTTCCTCACTATGCTTCTATTCCTCCTTTTGGAATGAGGTGTGTATTTCATTCCATTGTATATTGGGAATATGTAATTTGTCTTTTGATTTTACAGGGGCTTACAGTTAAGTAATTTCCCTGAGTCTCAGAAGAAACTTTGGACTGTGTGCTTCTGAGTAGTACTGAGACTGGTAAAGACTTTGGAGACTTCAAAGGTTGGACTAAATGCATTTTGTATTTTATATGGTCATGAGCCTCTGGGGGCCAAGGAGTAGAATGTGATGGTTTGAATGAGAATGTCCCCTGTAGGTTTCAAGTATTTGGTCATTTTGTCCCCAGCTGGTCGAGCTGTTTTGGGAGGTCTTAGAAGGTGTGGCTATGCTGAAGGAGAGTACTTAAGCCTTGCCAAATCTCTAATTGATCTCTTGCTTCCTGGGCCTGCTTGAAGATGTCAGAGCTTAGCTTCTGCTCCTCCTCCAGTCACCTATGCTGCCATGCCTCCCTGCCATGATGGACTCTTGCTCTTTTTGGAACATTAAGTTTAAATAAACTCTTCCCTCTATAAAAAAAATCAAATCTCCCTCACTCAGCAGTTCTCATTTGCTAAAGTTGGGGCCTGCGGCACATTTCACAAGTTATATGCTGATTTTTGTTTGATTGAGTCATCATGGGTATTGTGCATCCTGCCACTATCGCTTCAAGTTCATATAGGCAAGTTTCCATAAGCCTAAAAACCCCATTTCCTAGTGTTCATGCACCTAACCTGGCTCTTACAATCTTTCTGCCCCCTCTTCCACAATGGTCCCTGAGTCATGAGTGAATGAGGTTTAATATAGGAGTCTATCCAAGAACATGCATGATGCAGTTTCTTATTCTCTACACTTTGATCAATTGTGGCCTTCTGTGTGTATTGCACTCTGTTGCATGAGGAAGCTTCGCTGGTCAGAGTTGATGGATATATTCTCTTTACCCCCATTTCTACTATGTTACATGAGCTTAGGTGAAGAGTTTCCACTGTAGATGTGTCACTTAGGGCGGGGTATCTCTCAGACATATATTCTCTGTGTGTGACCAGTTGTTGAACCCTGTGGAACAGTCTTTACTTATTGCAAAATGCACTTCTTTGGTGAGCGATGTATGGTATGCTTGTCTGTAAATATAAAGATTCATATTTAGCATAAAGTAAGAAATTGCATTTTTCTACAGATATGACAGAAATAGGGTTTTCTCTAGCATCTATAACCTCTCCAGCCTATGTACTTGGCTATATTTAGAGTGCCACCCATGAGTCCCCTCCCGTTGAGAAGGCTTTAAGTTCAATTAGTTACCTGCTGATTATCCCCTAGATAAATGTGCCACTACTGAACCTGTATAGTTTGTTGTGCTGGTCATTGTTGTGGTTATGAGGCTTTGAAGCTGGGGTTAGACCATTGCTCATTTTTCTCCTTAACAGCTTGGGAAAACTCTTCTTGTCTTTATACTTAGTGAAGCATAGAAGTTATTGGAATCTTAACATCCTGTTTGACAGTTTGTTTTCACAACGACAAAGATTAAAATTAGACTCTGAACTCTGCCACTTGCTGTGATGTCTTGACAGATTACCTCACCTTTCTGAATATCAATTTATTCATATAAAAATATGTATGAATTATATGCCCTAAATTAAATAATGGATGTCAAGAACTCAGGGGGTGTATGGTATAAAGTGGTCGTGACATGCTAGTTACTATGATTATTGTTATTAACAAAATTCACGGAAATCTGTTAAAATATATTTGTAACTATATGGTAAAAAAGTAAAAAAAATGTCTTTTTCAAGCGACATCATTGCTTCTGACTATTGTTTTGTACCCAGTTTTCCTCTTCAGTAGCCCTTTCACAGTTTTAATACAAGGGTTTCTAGATAGTCACACACTTGTGCAGTCCTGACCAAAAGAAAATCCTTTAGAGTTTTTTATCAGAAAATTAAAGTTTCATGGCTGAATCTGACCTATGGCTAGAAAAAGGCAAACTACACACACACACACACACACACACACACACACATATGTATATATATGCATGTGTATATATTTGTGTATGTGTAAGTGGTATTTTGAAGACTTCATAAGAAAAGGAGTTGCCTCTATGTTGTTTTTTTTAGACATCTAGTACCTAGTTCAATACTTTAAACAAAGTGAGCAAGTACATACTCATTTCATGAATGAATCAGGTGATTCCCACATACACAGAGCCTTTGAACTAGAAGATAAGAAAACATAAATTGAGCTTATTATATTGAAACTCATTTTTGAGTGTGAATGTATTATATTGTTGCCATTCATCTTTTAATATTTTACATCTCCTTTTATACGGAAGACGTCTTCTGTGATAGAAGGTAATTTATTCTGTTCTGCTATGCCCCCAGAAGTTTCAACCTCTTTATTATTGCAATATCCTCATGCCATTATTCTTTTGCTATTTGTTGAAATAAATAATTGTTAAATTAAATTGAGCTAAATTATCTAGCTGGATGTTAATGGGAAGCTAATATGTACCTTTTTATACAATCATATTTTAATTAAGAGAGATGATGATGATGATGATGATGATGGGCAATGACCCATATATGTTTAAAGAATTGACATCAAATAATTAATGAGTACAATGTCATGCACGCAAAACATTTTCTCTAACTTTTGCTTTCAGGCTAGATAAAGAAAATCTGCTTAGGGGTTAGAGATATGGATTACTTACAGTGGACCCAGGTCAGGATCCCAGGATCAGCATGGTGGCTAACAACCATCTGTAACTCCACTTTCAGGGCAACTGATGTGCCCTTCTGTCCTCTATAGGTATTGTATGCACAGATGCACTTACATACATGCAGGCAAAACAGTCAAACACATTAAAAATATTTCTTAAAAAGAAAAAAAGAAAGTCTGCCTAATGCCTAACTCCTGTCATTCATCACTCTGCCTAGCCCAAACACACACACACACACACACACACACACACACACACACTATATATATATATATATATATATATATATATATATATATATATATATATATATATATGGAGAGAGAGAGAGAGAGAGAGAGAACATGTACCAGCTAACTCCACAGAATTTCATGCTATAATTTCCTATATATCTGGCAACAAACTGACCAAAGAAAACCAAGGACAAGAAACCTAAAGAAGATTTTCCCTATATTGTGCAGTTTAGAAAAAGGCTAACACAATACAGGCTGGAAGTCTATTTAAAAAATTCCCTTCCGCAGTTATTTCTTTTCCTTGTTGATCTCATGGCCTCATAGTTATGTTTATTTTATTTGAATAGCTATCATTCAGCAATGGCCCCTTGCAGGCTACTAAAATAACTATAATTTATCATTCTGTTTTCTTTCAGGTGAAAGCTGAATGTAAATGTCAGAAAGCACACATGAACTCATGGCAGTTGCAATACCATGCACAAGACCTATGAAGACTGAAGTTAGACAAAATCCTTGCATGGAATTGGGGAGGTGAAAAAGAAGCTCCAGCTCTAGTTGAGAGAAGCTATTGCTAATTGATAGCTATCGTGAGAGGGAATGTCACTTTTCTTTAAGGGTGTGATGCAGAGGTTTATGAGGTTCTAGGAGATGAAACCACCTGAAAGAGCATTTAGAGTACAAGTTATATTTAGAAGGCTTTTAAAAATAATAATAGAGGACATGAAGTCAGGGGTGGGTAGTAAGTTGGGGGCAGAAATGATGAGGTCTGAACATCATCAAAACACATTGCAAGAAATTGTCAAAGAATCATCAAAAAAATGAGTCAGAAAGTCTGCATTCCACTGCAGGAAATTAGCATAATCTTAAAAGCTTAAAAATTTTAAGTCTACTAATTACCCATAAAAATATAAAAGTGCTTGGTTTTTGTCTGATTAAGTTTGCATGGGTCTTTTGCATGATGACATCATTTCTATAAGTTCATACAAGCAAATTCTCAGAAATCTGGAAGACTGTTTTTTTATGATCATGCAACAAGCCTGGCTATTATAATATTTCCTCTTCCATAACGGTCCTTGAGCCATGGGTGGGTGAGGTTTAACATAGGTCTTGCACTGAAGGACATCTGGGTACACAAAATTGACTACATAGGCTTTTACATATATGACAGAGTGCATGAAATCTAGTGGGGGAGTTATGGGAGGGCGCAGATGGGGGAGGAGTTTAAAGATCATTAAGATGTTTAAAGTACACAAAAATTCAAAAAAATACACATTGAAACAAAAATAAAATAAAAATGAATCTTCAGAAGGATGTATTGGGGTAAGGATTGCTTCATACTTTCAAATAACCATTTTTCTAGTCTTAATGTTCTACCATGTTAATATACTTTTTCTCGTCTCCTATCCTCAGTACCTTAAAAGAGACTTCCTCCAATGTTAAATCTACCTAGTTCATGTATTTCATGAGCTATGTATCAAGTATCTTAGATTTCTGCCCTATCTCCACAGTTCATTCCACGTTAAGCTGCATATTTCCTCATTAGTTCTGGGGGGCGTGAATTGTATATTGGTATTGGTTTTAATGTTCCCAAGGTTGTATGATCATCTAGATTCTTTACCTTCCAAAGATGTACATGATAGAAATTTTAAAACAAAATTCTGTTCTTCAACAACAGTTGAGCCTGGTGAATTCACCAGTGGGTAGACCACTGAAATCAATTAATTCCTTCTCCCAAAATCTATAAATAGTTATATGAATTAAAGTACATTTGGTCTATACTTCCTTGAATTTGTAAAGTGGAGTTTTAATAATTGGTCCTGCCTCCTAAAGATGTGGCCATCTCCATTCCTGTTGATTTTCTGCATGCTCTGAGAATAACGTATTGGTTCCTGTATTCTGCCCCTGGAACTGTTTTTGGATGCTTTATTCATCAATGTAGTAGAAAATAATCCAGAATGTACCACAATAGCAATTCACATATTTTGTATTGCACAAAGCCTGTAAATAAATTTCCCCTTTCCATGAATTTTTTAAAATTATGTTCTATTCAATTCTGTTGTCTTGTGTCTGTGCTACATTTTACTTTCTATTTTCACGTATCTGTGCACATACAGCAGTAGCTATGACTACATCTGTCTTCACTTCACAAATATATTTTCTATTTGGGAGTGGAAAGAGAAGACTTTCTTTGATTTTCTAGCTCCCACTGGGGTATACCTGAGTCCTGTCTTGATTTTACTTTTATTCTATACAATATCATTTTTAAAAATCAAGTTATTTTATTTCTAGGAAACTTTATGTCATATTTCTGAAAGAAGAACAACTAGAAAACTGTCTAAGGTTTAGCATTTAAGATGAGGTTCACGGGAGCTCCTTTAGGATGTTAGGTAAAGATGAATGTTCACCAATTTTAATTCTTCTTAGGCTGTTTTTAAAAAATATTTTATTGTTCCTATTTTATGTACATGAGTGTATTGCCTGCATGTTTATATGAAGCTTGGTGGAAATTTTGGCTCCATCAGTACTCACAGCGTCAGCATACTCAAGAATAGTGGTGTGCTTTTCAGATGTGTGGCTTTCTAATGCTTCATTTGCTGCAAGTATTCTTTTTTAATATTTTATTTATTATTTTTATTTTACGTGTGAGTGTAATGCCTGCATATAGGTGGGTGCACCCACGTCGTGCAATGCCAGCGGAGTTCATAAGTGGGTGTAGGATCCCCTGAAACTGGAGTTACAGAAGGTTGTTAGCCTCCATGTGGGTGCTGGGAATTGAATCTAGGTCCTCTGCAAGAACAGTCAGTGCGCTTAACTGCTGAACCATCTCTCCAGCACTGCAAGCATTCCCTAAATAGGACCTTGAAAAGACAATAAGCACCAGACAGAACAAAATATATACATGTTACTCTGTAGTCTCCTCAAAGATTATTCAATGAAAAGGGAAATTACCCATTAAATTAAAAAAAAACAGTTATTCTTTCAAAGGAAGTAACACGCTACATAAATAAAATTTTTGGGTCATTGTTACTGCTGATTTGATTACCTTTGCCAAAAACAAATGCAGGGTAATACAGGGAAATGACCCAATTGCCATTCTTAGGCTTACTCCTTTCTGTAATCCTTCTTCAGTGTTATCGTTAGTCACAGATGCAAAAATAACAATTGTTTCATTCCGTAAGAATTACTCCCTTAAATATTATTTTAAATTTCTACATCGGAAGTTTAATTCTCTCCAAAACTTCTCCAGTTTCAGAATTCAAGATATCAAATAACGCCTAGAATGAACCACATATTGTGCTTATGCACATTTCAGTGATGCAGCTCAGGAACAGGATGAAATAGATGTGTCTGTATATTTTCTCCCACTCTTCTGAGGGCCTGCATATGGAAACTGTAGAAACATTTGTATCTATGAATCTCTAAGAAAGGTGGTTAAACCTCTTTCCCTTTCCTTTCAGGACCCCACATTATTATTGAAAATGTGATCATACTTCCTCTGTGGCTTTGACTATTTGGGGGTAAATTAATCCATAATGCTGGTACCATGGTATCCTGGAAACTGTACATGGTGAGATATTACTGAATCAGTTGCACAAAGACTGCTTCTAGATATCCCCTTATAGTTCTGATGAGAGTATAAAATAAAATAGCTTTATGAATGACTATATTAGTATATCTATTAGTTTTTCAATGCTATAATAAAATGTCCGAGATCAACAACTTAATGTGGAAAGTGTTTATTTTGACTCAGAGTTTAAGAATGGATATGCCTACCATGCAACGAATACTTGACAGCAGGAGCAGGAGGCAGATGGTCGTATTGCCTCCATAGTCAGGAAACAGAGGGATGAATGTTGGTTCTCAGATCACTTTCTCCATTTTACTCAGTCCTGTACCTGGCACATCAAATAATGCTGCCCACATTTAGGGTGGGGTCTTCCTAAATCAATTAATTCAATCTAGAAAATCTATAACTGGATGTCTGTCTCTTAGCTTATACTAGATCTTATCAAGTTGATAATTAACATTAACTCTCAAAATTATTGTCTTGTGATATAGACTTCTTCCCTTGAACACAGAATATACACATAGAAATAAAAATTCAAAAACATAGCCATTTTTGTTACAATAGAAATACATTGAGCAGTGCCTGCATTGAATATTACACAACACTTACAAGAAAATTATTATTTATATATTGATAGTAGCACCTACACGTACGAATACTTTATGTGTGTGTGAGTGTGTGTGTGTGTTCTGCTTAACACACCACATTCATGACATCCATAAATTTCTTAAAGCCCTATCATATGAGACATAAATGTATTGTGGTAAAAATCAGGAAAAAATGGTGCATGGAATACCCAAGACAGGGACAGAGTACTCATTTTTGTTGTGCACATGATGCTCTATATCTTGATTAGGATATTGAATTCAGGTCTACACATTTGTCAAAACTAATCAAAGTATGCACTTAAGATTCATATATTTTACTGAATAAAATCAAAACTCAAAAAGAAAAATCTAAAAAGAATATGATAGCCAAAGTTAATTATATATCAGCCTGAACTAAATTTAGATACTGATTTCCATTTCCAAAGCTATATACTGGGACTTTGTTCATTTTAAGCTTAAATTACCACCAAAGTACAGCAGTCACACAGAAGTTAAAACACTAATTGTAATATGGAAATAGGAAGCAATTACTTTTTATATTCTTGAAAAATTACATATTATTGAAGTTGAATTGAAATATATATTTTTAAAAATATTTTATTTATTATTTTTATGTGTATGCATGTATTGCCTGCATGTAGGTAAGTGCACCTGTGTCATGCAATGCCCACAGAGGACAGAAGGGACTTTTGGATCCCCTGGAACTGGAGTTACAGACAGTTGTTAGCTTCCACATGGGTGCTGGGGTTCGAACCCAGGTCTTCTGCAAGTACAGTCAGTGTTCTTAACCACTGCACTATCTCTCTAGCCCCCTGAAATATCTACTTTTTATTAACTTAGTTTTATTTGTAATTAGTGTTTCACCTTCTTATATGTAAGTGCACCAATGTTGTGCAATAACCACAGTGGCCAGAATAAGAGAGCAGATTCCCTGCAATCAAAATTATAGAGGGTTGTTTGTGGTCATTTGCTAGTAACCAAATATGGCTCTCTGGAAGAGTAGACAGTACTTATAACATCTGAGCTACCTCTCCAGACACAGAATAAGATTCTTATGATACATTTAGTTTTAAGAAACATCAAAATTTAAATGTTAACTCACTTGTTCAGTAGTAAAATATTTAAAAATGAATAAATGCCAATGAATTTTTGAAATGTGTAATTTTCTTGCATTTCAGATCTATTAAATGAGGTTTTTGCACATTCTATATAATAGATTTTAATCAAATTTAAATTCCCTCCTCCATCAGTGTCCCTCATAGCCCCCCTACTGGATTTCATACATTGTCATATATGTTTATTTTATACATTGATGTATAAATATGAAGTTTCACTGTTTTCATACATTTATATACTTATATATTATTTATATCATTTTCTAGTGGTTTCCACCATTGTGTTTGTATACCATATTTTCTTTTAGCCATTCATATATTATAAATTGGTTTAATATCTGATTGTTGGAATAATATGGTATGTTCCCTTAGTACCTTTGGGTGTGTACCTAAAAGTTTGGTGCCTGGATCACATGATAAATCTGGTTTTAGTTTATTATGTAACCTGTGTACCTATGTTCATAGTAGTTTACATTCCCATAAAAATGATACTATTCCCTTACATGGTTGACAGCATTTGTTGTTTTCTTCACAGTCATCCTGACTGAGGTGAGGTGGAATCTTACTGTAGCTTTCATGTGTATAATCAATACGTCAACACCGTTTGAATATTTTTGCCATATTTATTTGCCACTTGCACGCCTTTTAAGAATGGAGTATTTAATTCATTGACTCATGTATTGATTTTTTTTTCAATTAAATGTCTTTCTCCAGCCACAACCTGGCCTAGAGAGAAAGATGAACAGAAGTTCTTCTTTTGGAAATAGAACAATGCTGCCACTTTTGCAGTAATGAATTTCTAGTTAAAATAATGTTTACCAGGCATGGTGGTTCAGACCTTTAATCCCAGCATGTGTGAGGCCCATCCAGGCAGATCCCTGTGATATTGATTCCAGCCTGGTCTATGTAAAGAGTTCCAGGCCAGCTGGAGATACAGGGAGACCCTGTCTTAAAAACAAAAGCCCCAGACCAATCAACCAACTAATGTTATTTTTGCTCACATCACACAATAGCATGACACATGAAACATACAAAAGTAGAATTGATATGGAGACTATGTAAGCCTGAGGTTAGACTCTAAGTGTATCTTTCATAAATCAACTCTGAAGACAATCACCTTTTTGCAAAAGTATAAACTTCAGCTGTAAAAAGTATTCATCTGCAAGAAACATCACCAGGGTCAGTTAATTGTGTGTATGTGAGAGTGAATCATGCTATTTTTGTTGAATAAGAAAGAGACTTGAAGTAAAAGTAGATTAAAGAAAGGAAGGGAGGATGAGAGAGAGTTAAATATAATGGTAAGCATCTGATGGTTGTATTGTTACTCATAGTAGCTGCTGAAGAATTACTAGTGCCTTAAATATTTGACTTTTGGGAAAATTTTTTTCTTTTTCTTTTCTTCTGTACCTCACCACAAAAAAAACATTATTCCTCAGAAGACTTGGTTGGCATGATTTTTTTGAAACAATAACTGTATTTGGGCCAGGCAATATGTTTACATACTAAACTTTAATTCCATGTGAAAGAAACTTATTTAATAAAATGAATAAAACCAAATGGCAGTTTAGACTCCAGAGTGCTTGAGGATCCCAAAGACTTTGTCAGTTTGAGCGATATTGATAAGATATACTAGACATTGAAATCAAATTAGAGATGCCTGAAAGCTAAACATAACAATGATAATAGTGAAAAGCAAATTTTCAAACTTAGTGTCTTTGCAATAGGATGAGTCCTTTGGGTATATGCTAAGGAGTGGTATAACTGGGTCAAATGGTAGGTTTGTTTTTAGTTTTTTCAGAGTTCACCACAGCTTTCCACATAGTTTGCACAAGTTTGCAATCCCACCAGCAGTGGATGAATGTTCCATATTCTGATGGCTCCAAAACTCTAAGCTAATAAGTCTCTCTAAGATGACTCAATTCTGGTCACTGTAAGTAAGATATGCACAATATCAAACTACAGCTAGAATTTACAATGCAATTGCTTAGACTAGTTGTTATACATGACTGGATGTTGGATTTCATCAAAGGACTTATCT
The DNA here is from genome assembly GCF_000622305.1 of Nannospalax galili. Lineage (NCBI taxonomy): Eukaryota > Metazoa > Chordata > Mammalia > Rodentia > Spalacidae > Nannospalax > Nannospalax galili. Next base: position 7,090,967 of record NW_008339433.1, on the reverse strand, counting down.
GTGTCTAGTTAACACTGCTAAGCTTGCCTACTTTCTGAGCTCTAGTTCAGAAAAACATAACTTTTCTTTTTTCTTCTATCTTCCTTTAGTATAACATTCAAAAGCTTACACATGCTTTCCCTGATACTCTTGGCTTTCTCACTGTTTCTCTGAATTCTCCTTCTCTCTCTGCCCTTCAACTGCTTGCTGACATCCATTGCGGAACGTGCTAGCTTTCTTGGACTTCTAACTCATAAAAGGATGGGTTTCTCTTCTACCTGGAGGCTGCTGAGATTTACAACTTACCTCCCCTGTTGCTCTTTTTTCAAACTAATAAAAATTTATAGTTGAAGAACAAATGATACCAAATGCTGGTGAGGATGTGGAGAAAGGGGAATGTTCATCCAGTGCTGGTGGAATTGCAAACTCAGGCAACTCCTATGGAAAATAGTGTGGAGAACTCTTAAAAAACAAAAAAGTGAACCTAACATATGACCTGGTTATACCACTCCTTGGCATATACCCAAAGGACTCATCCTATTGTAGAGACACTTGTACAACCATGTTTGTTGCTGATCTTTTCACAATAGCTAAGAGATGGAATAAACCCATGTGCCCCTCAACTGATGAGCTGTTAACAAAAATGTAGTACATTGTGCAATGGAGTTCTATTCAGCAGTAAAGAAAGACGAAATAATGAAATTTTCAGGCAAATGGATGGATCTAGAAACTTACACTAAGTGAAGTAACACAGACTCAGATAAACAAAGTACATGAGTTGTCCCTCATTTGCAGTTTGTAGCACTAATTCCTTATAAGTGATTGCATATCCTGATGCAACTGCAGGGACCAAGAATATGGAAGGGAACCAGGGAAGTAGCAGGAAAGAAGGAACCTGAGAGAGAAGAATAGTAGTTTAAAGATGTTACTAAGGGGTAAATATATAAAAAAAAAAGGAGTAGTTAAAGGGGAGGGAGGAAGGAGGGCTATACAAAGAACTATCAGATTAAGGGGAGAAAATTCTCCAAATATATAGTAAAAAAAAAAAGGCTTAAGCCCAAAAGGAACCCTATGTGGCTGGAAGAAAGCCCTTCCAGAAGCAATACAATTGTTAAATGAAAATCCTCGTGCCAGGGGTGGATTGCCACCTGATGAACTGTTGGTCTGAGAGGCCCTTGAGGTCCCCAAAACAATAAAGCCCACTGCCAGGAATGTTGGTTGTATACCTGAAGTGGACAGAAGGACCCTATTGCTGAAGATACTGTTTAACGTGAGTGCAAGGGCGGGAGAAATCAAGCTTGGACTAAGCTAGAAACCCTGCCACTGGATGAGTGGCTTTTGTGGTGTCAAAAGGAGATATGCAGGTAACTGGGGGAGCATCGTCCCCTATAATTATGCTCAATAATGGACCCCATGTGCTGCACTATCAACATACCAAACAAGATGTTCCTGCTGGTGCAATAGTGGAAAGTCTAGTGTATGTATAACTAGCAAATTTTCGATTTGGTAAAATGCCTGCTCCTAGGGGTAGAACACACATCTGGTATTGTAGACCAGATCGACCCCATCTGGCAGGGGAGAATACAGGCCCCAGTTGGAGGCCACTTCAAGTGTTTTGTAAGATGGATGTGATGTACCTGCTAAAGTACCATCCAAGCGTTTGTGTTTACACCCATAGGTTGTTATTATAGAAAAGTCACTGCTTAGATGTTCTTGATTCTTGCTGTTTGTGTTTTTATAGTAGATGGAATCCCATTGAAATGGGTCAACAGCCCATGGAAACTGACAATGTAAAGACCCAAAGGTTCAGTGCCTCGCCAAAATAGGAAGAAGATCATCCCGCACCTACCACCTCCTCTGAGACCCAGAGATTTTGCAGAAGAGGATGGTAGAAAGAATGTAAGAGCCAGAGGAAAGGGAGAAGTGTTAACTGGAAGTGTACTCTGGCCACTATGCTGACAAGCTATATCACACCTCCTTCCCACACTCATCATGGAGTCTAGGGGGAGTCAGTTTCCCCTCTTAACCAATCTGTTGACCTTAGCTGCATGTTAGGGGAGGGGCTAAGGATATGTAAGCCAAGAATGCCAGGAGGCATCTCTTTCACCATTTTTTGTGCCTATTGGGAAGTCACAGGATCTATATCTGAGTGTGGACTTTCCAGTGTAGACATGAATAGAGTGTGCCCACTCCTCTGTGAATGAACCCCCACCCTATGCTCTGTTAAAAAAAAGAAAATGATAGGTGTTTGGAAAGACAGATGAGAGGGATCTGACTAAACCACAAGTGGATGGACTTGCACTGGGGAATGCCTGGAAAGGACACTGACTTGACACAGTGGTCCTTAACACCCAGAAGAGAGTATATGGATTCCAGTGGAGGGCCTATGGGAGGGTCCTGGTGGGGACAGGACTATGAGCATGATTTAGATTGTTTGAGATATTCTGTATGAAATACAACAAAATTTAATAGAAACAAATTTAAAAAAAAACATGAGTTTCATTTTGAGATCATATCTAAATTATTTTATTAGCAAAACAAACTATGGTATGTTTGAAGAAGCCAACTCATTTTCAGATCTACATGCACACTCAAGAGAAACATAGCTATTCACGTAATTCAGTAGGCAGATTCCTTGAGAAGTATGTATATAGTTCTGTTTTTGATCACCAATATCACATAAGGTAAGGATGGTGGTACATGCCTGTGATTTCAAGCAGGAGGATCATAATTTTAATGTTAACCTTAGCTGTACAGTGAGTTCAAGTCCAGCCTGGATTACACAAAACTCTGTCTCAAAAATAAAGACTGCTGAAAGAGGAAGAATCAGTTTTCTCCAGGAATAAGGTCCCTGATAGGTTAATATCATACTGCCATCCCTAAATACATGCATACACAAGCATAAGTAAATGGGCTCAATAGCATATATATGTATATATACGCACATATGTAAATAAATAAGAAATAATAATAAGAAAAGATCACAAAGTTTAGAGGGATTTGGGGTTAATTGGGAAGAGTTGGAGGGGATAGGAGAGGCGGAAATGATGCAAACACAGTATCGATGTGTGAAATGCTCAAAAAATTAAAAAAATGAAAAATAAATCTCCTGTATATTATCAATTCCTTCCCCATAGTACTATTCTGAACCCTTACCATTTACAATGAGTAGTCCACTTGCTGTCTATACGGATTTGATTATTTTGGGACTCTTACATAAATAGAGTCAAGGAATAGAGTGTTATGAATGAAAGGCTTAGCATAAAATTTGTCAGAGATTAGAATAATATTTTCAGGGATTAAAATCTAGATGATCCAGTTAAAGAAAAGAGAATAAGAAAGCAAAGACTCTATTATTTTAAGAAAAAAAGACATTAAGAAAAATCAACAAACTCAGGTGGAATTTTCTCCACAAAGAAGCAATCAGGAGGAGCCACCAACCAGCTTCACTGTGTTGATAGCACTGGGATAGAGTTCAATTATAGATTTCAGGGAAAAGGAGACAGTAACTGAGCTGCAGAGACAAAATCACGGACTAGATATACTATGTGCAGAAAGAGGGCCAGAATAGGCTAGGCATTGGAGAAAGGCAGGGTGTAGAAATGGAACCAGAGGGAAAGATGCTGGGAGAATGCCCTGAAGTAAGTAGCCTAAGAAGAAAACACGCCCACTGCTATTATGTCAGAAACAACACAAGAACATGGGGATCATCCTAGTGAACGCAGAGCATTCACTAATAGAAGATAGCTAGGAGGATATTAACAACTGGCAAGAATAGGCCTTCTACATTCCTTCAGAGTCTCAGTGACATAACACAGAAGTGAAAATGTAACCAGAAGTCAGGAGAGAATTATGGCATAAAGTAGAATCAAACAGAAATTCCTAACAGCAGGAAGATCCCCCTAGGTTTATTTGAATTACTGAGATTGTCAGCTCCCTGCACCCCATACCACATAGTCCTGCAGTGACTGCTGTAAAAATAACCCCAAGGAAAGAGAAATTACATTCATGCCAACTAGGAATAAACACTCACTGAGGTTATAGTAAATTCTATTGTATTTTATTTATATCCTTTTATTTTATTTGCTTATATTTTATACAGCAATTATTTATCCTTTTGTTCTAGGTTGTATCTTATCTGTATCTACTCTGTGTTTTCTGTTATCTCTTATATATATATGTCATAATCTTTTCTACTCATCCATATTTTACTCCACTTTTTCCCTTTTCTTATTCCCTTCTCACTTCACTCTTTAATTAGTAATATTTTTAGCTCTAAATAACTAGAAAACATATATTTGTCAATTTTTACCCTAGTGCTGCTGCTTCTGAATCTTATCAAAGACACAAATAAAATACACCAGTGTCTTTGACTCTAAGTTAACAACACGGCTGATGTCAAACCCTTGTATTAATTACTGTAGTCAACTTCCTCTACAAATAGCAGTAAAGAACATAAATCCAAGACAACTCACCAGAAAGAATCATATTTAATAAAGCAAATGAGTGGCAAAAATGAAAAGATAAAAACTGGTGGACAGTGGCCTATTGAGAGAGGTTATCCTTCATGGCATTTTCAGGTAATTTATATAGAACCATGAGTTTTAGAAAAGCAAAAATATAGGGCCGGAGGATGGTTACACAGGGGATGGCAATTGCCACCAAGTCTAATCACATGGAGGAAATAGGGAACTGACACCTGCCAATTATTCTCTGACCTCCACACTTATACCGTAGCATCTGTGTATTCCTGTATTGATGAACACACACACACACACACACACACACACACACACACACACACAGAGACCCAATAATAATAGTAATAATTTAATAAATATAGAAACAAAAAAGGAAAAAGGAAAGCTGCATAATTTGTGTTCCCCTCAATTACATTAATAGATCAGACGATCTCTTAGCAGAGAGATAATGATTGTAAAAACCAGAGAAGAAATATGAGAGAAACCAGATGAATATAGAAATCAGTTGATCTATACCTTGATAGTGGCTGCTTTTGCAGATAATATTCTACTCTTATAGCAAGACTAACAGTGGAGACCACATCATGAATGCAAGTCTCAACAGAGGAAAATGTTATATATGTAGAGAGAGAGAGAGACAGAGAGAGACAGAGAGACAAGAGAGAGAGAGACAGAGAGAGAGAGAAGTTATCTAATTCCTGATGAGCAATGAGTCTCAGTGCAAGGACACAAATAACATAAGAAAATGACATGTATCCTCCCCAAATTGCCAATCCCGTAATAATGATCCCCAATGTGAATGAATTAAGCAAAAGTATTCATACTTTTCTGTTGCTGTGAGAGAAACACTAACCAAAGAAAGTTATAAAAGGAAGAGATTATTTGAGCTTACAGTTCCAGGGGAATTACAGTCCATCTTGGCTGGGAGCCATGGTGGCTGGAGGTGTCTGGAGCAGGAGCTGAAACTAGGCTCTACATCTTCAAGCAGGCACAGGAAGCAAGAGGGCAACTGGAGATCCAGCAAGGCTTAAGAACTCTCTAAGCCCACACCCAGTGATGTGCTTCCTCCAGGATAGCCACACCTTCTAAGGCCTCCCAAAACAGCGCCACCAACTGCGGAGAAAATATCCAAATACTTGGAGCCTACGGAGGACATTTTCATTCAAACCACCAGAGCAAAATTTCAGACAATTTATTCAGAAGAATGAAGATAGATATGTTCAAATCAATTAAAGAGGACATTAATCAATTGAAAAATTGACAAATGAATTTCAAGAGAATACAAACAAATACCTTAATGAAATAAAGAAATCAATACAAGATATGAAAATATACTTCAATAAAAAGAAATAAGCAAAGCACTACTTCCTTGTTTGAAGATGTGAGTGCTCAGCTATCTGCTCTGGCTGCCTGCTCCCATGACTCCCTGCAAAAATAGACTCTTGGCCCTCTAGAACCATAAGTGTGAATAAAGTCTTCCTTCTATAATGAAAAAAGCAATAAGAAAAACCACGCTGAAATGACAATGGAAATGAATATTTGAATAACTAAAAAAGTTCACTGGAAAGTCTGATTGACAGAATGAAACACGAGGAAAATGGGGTATCAGGGCTTGAAGACAAGATATAGGAATTACTGCATAGGAATTACTGAATTATGAGCATAGGACAAGCAGAAGAATTTAATGCTGAAGCCCTAGAAAGTATTTTCAGTATAAACATAGCAGAATAATTTCCAAATCTATGAAAAGAAAGGCCTGTCCTACCTAGTACAATAGACATATAAAACAACAAATAGACAGGAACAGAAAAGAAACTCCCCATGTCATATTAAAGCTAAAATAATAACTTTTTGTAATTTTAAAAAGTTTTTTTGTGTATTTTATACAGAATATCTTAATTGTCTTTATACCAGCTTCCCCACTGACACTCTCCCATGCCCCCCCAATGCTGGATTTCATTCATTCTATCATTTGTGTTAAGGCCTATCATGTCAAGTTACTGTCCAAAGATGTCCCTCAGTGCAAGCTCATCCACTGAGATCTGATGAGCCTATACAGAGTCACTCCAATTAAGAAGATCAGCTCTTCCTCTCCCAGCAGTAATGAGCTGCCAATAATTCCTTGACTAATATTGGGACCTAATGCCCATTTCCACAGTTCTCTGCTGCATTTTTGTCTGCTTGAATTTGCATAGGTCCTGTTCACACTGACACCATTCCTGTAGGTTCATATGAGCAAAGTCCCAGGAGTTTGTAGGACTCTGTTTCTATATCTTCATGCATTGTCTCCATGGCGCTTACAATCTTTCTGCCCTCTCTTCTGCAATAGCCCCCAAGATCTTGGTGGGTGGAGTTTCCTATATTAAAATAATGAATTTATAGAAATAAAACATATTGAAAACTGCAAGAGAGAAATATCAAACCACATAGACACAAACGCCCATCAGAGTAATAACTGAAATGCCAATACATGTTAAAACCAGAAGGGAATGAAATTATTTATTTCAAATTCTGAAGCCCACACTGGCCAGCTCAGTATTCTTGACCCACCAAAACCATCTGTAATAATATATGGACAAAGAAAATTTTTCCATGAATAAACTAGGTTAAAAAAAGTATGACTACTAAGCTTTGTGTGAGACACAAAATAGACTTCAAAGACAATGATAAAACCATGTCTCTTCTAATCATTTGGTTATGAAATAAATAATTTAAAAAATAATAATAATTAGTAGATGTGAAAAACTTTACCATTGAAATCTACCTGATGACTTTATATCTATGCTCAGATGCCAAGGAGCACAGAAAGTAACCGACAGTGACTAGTAATAATCAGATATATAGAGATTAGAAACGCATGTGCATCTTAGTGTCAATTGTAGTAA
>NW_008339433.1:7058594-7083447 GCF_000622305.1 Nannospalax galili | reverse complement strand
TTGAAAGAGATGCATCTTAGCTGAAAAAATTATAATTGAATATGTCAATGTTGTTGTAATGAAATGCCTCTTCTAAGTATGTGGTTATTAAATTAATAATAAACTGAAAAAAAACATATCCAAGAGGATGCAGGTCAACATAAAAGATGATAAAACATTGTTAAGCAAATGAAGTTTAGAAAAACACCATTAAGCACAAAGTCAACAGAATGACAAGAATTAGTACACACTTTTTGTTAATAACTGAGTACTAAAGATTTAAACTCTCCAATCAAAAGATATAGATTTGCAGGATGGATTATAAAACAGGATCGAAATATTTGCTGCCTCCAAGAAACAAATCTCAAAATCAAAGATAAATACGACCTTAGGGTGAAAGGGTCAAAAAATATCCTAAGCAATGGGTCTAGGCATCACCAGGCAAAGCTATTCTAATTCCAGACAAAATGGACTGCAAAATAAAACAAGTCAATAAGAGACAAATGTGACCACATCATACTGACTAAAGGAACAGTTCATCAAGAATATATTACAGGTCTTGAACCCCTGCACCTTTACATTCTCCTGCACTGCCAACCTAAGAGCCTGCACTGCCCACCTAAGAGCCTGCCACTGTCTTCATTTCCCTGCCCCGATAGTCTACATTCTCCTGTGCCAGAGCAAACATCTACTCTCTTTATTTCTTTCCACTTTGTCACCTTTCCTGCCTTGACCCTAGGCCCCACCTAAGAGCTACTGACTAGCCTGCTTGAATTCAGCCACTGGATGCTAGTACTCCTGAGTTGAATCTAAATGCTTTCACCCTCCTATTTACTTGTCAGCTTGGAACCGTCCTGTCTTGCCACTAAAAACTCAAAAATAAAAACCTAAAACACACACCAACTAACTATCCATACTCAATCAGAAAGCAGCAAAGTTCCATCAACAATATAAACAGAACCAAAACTCAACTAAACAAAAGCAGGCTAGAATTTCTTGTCAGACACACAATCAACAACAACAACAAAATATCCACATGCGTGGGCCATATTGAAAAATAAAGAATAATATGAAAAACTTAGATAATATGTCCCCATCAAAACCCACCATTCCTACAGAGGTGTACAACAAGAAGAACTACCTAGAGGAAACTCAGGACACAGAATTAAAAATAACACTCATCAACATAACCTAAGAGTTCAATGACTTCAAAGAACACACACAAAATTCAAAGAAATAAAAAAGGACAGGAATAAACTCCTGATGGAAGCTCTAGAAAATATGAATATATAGATGAATGAAAAACACACAGACAATGACAATCTAGGACTCAAAAAGTGAATCCAAGCCAGACATGGTGGTGCATATCTTTGATCCCAGCACTTCGGAGGCAGAGGCAGGCGGGTCTCTGTGAGACTGAGGGCAGCCTGGTCTACCTAGCGAGTTCCAGACCAGCTGAGATTATAGGGAAACCATGTCTCAATAAGACTGAAAAAAAGAATCCATAAAAGAGAGAGAAATATTGAAGCTGAGATTACAGGGAGACCCTGTCTCAATAAGACTTTAAAAATAAAAAGAATCCATAAAAGAGGGAGAAATACTGAAGACAACTCAAGGCAAAGTGAAGATGGAATTGAAAATTTCTGCAAGCCAAACAATTTGAAATGACAGAAGAAAGCCTCACAAGCAAAAGGAATGAAATGGAACAAAGAATCTCAAGTCTGGATGACAAAGTTGGAGAACTAGACTGCTCAAGCAAAGAATATGAAAAAAATTTAAAAGTGCAGGAATGGAATATGCAGGAAATGTGAGACACTGTGAAAAAACAAAATATATGCATTATAGGCATGGAAGAAGAAGAAAAATCTCAGGTTAATGGAATTGAGCAGATCTTCAACAGGATTATCAAAGTAAACATCCCTAAATTAAGGAAAGAAATACCTATATAAATATAAGAAACACACAAAACACTAGTTAGACAGGACCAGGATGGAAACTGGCCATGGTATAACATATTAAAACACCAAGTCTATTAGGATAGAATACTGAACGTTTCAGGAGACAAAAAAGTTACAGATAAAAGAAAACCCATCAAAATTACAGCTGATGTTTCAATGCAAACTATGAAATCCAAAAGAGCCTGGAGCAAATTAGTACCTGTTTTAAATGACCATAGATGTCAACCCAGAATAATTTACCCAGAAAAACTTTCTATCATAGTCAAAATGGAAAGAAAATTCTTCTATGATACAAATAGACTGAAAGAATTCATGTCTACCAAACCTGCCCTACAGAAAATACTAGAAGCAAAACTAAGGATTGAGGAAATGACCATACTCAAGAGGTTAAAGAAAGCAAATGAAGATATAAAATAGAGAAAAAGAATGTAAGACTAAGAACACAAACAGAAAATTAAATGACAGTAACCAGTCCACACCTTTCAATAAAAACTGTATCAATGGTTTAAAGTCTCTAGTCAAAAGTCAGATTGACTCAGTTGAAAAGATTAAGAAACAAAGTACATGTATTTGTTGCCTTCAGGAAGCTCACCTTACCTTCAAGGCTAGAAACCACCTTAGGGTGAAAGGATGTTAAAATATTTATAGTTGTAAGTGCCTGTATTAAAAAAAATTAGGAGGATAAATAAATGACTTAATGGTACAATTCAAGAATTTGCAAAACAAGAATAAACCCAATTCAAACTAAGAAGCCAAGAGGAAATATGATTAAGTACAGGAATCAATGAGCTAGAAACAAAGAAAACAGGACAAAGAATCAATGAACTAAGAGATGATTCTTTGACAAGATAGATCTGAAGCTCAGCAAATCAGAAGAAGGAGAAGAAAATATGCTTAAACAATATCAGAGATGAAAGAAGAAACATCATAACAGACACCAAATGCTGATGAGGATGTGGGGAAAGTGGGCCCCTTCATTCACTGTTGGTGGGAGTGCAAACTGGTACAACCACTGAAGAAGTCAGTATGGAAAACTCAAAACACTAAAATTAAATCTACCATATCATCCGTTCGTACCATTCCTTGGCGTATACACAATGGATTCATCCTACTACAGAGATACTTGCACAGACATGTTTGGTGCTGCTCTTTTCACAATTGCTAAGAAATGGAAAAAACATAAATGATCCTCAACTGATGAATGGATAAGGAAACTGTGGTACATTCACAAAATGGGGTTCTACTCACTGGTGAAGATAAACAAAATCACAAAATTTGCAATAAATGGATGGAACTAGAAACTGCTCTACTACATGAAGTAACATAGACTCAGAAAAACCCATAACATATGTCCTCTCTCATGTGTGATCTTAACTCCAAATCCCTAGGTGGGAGTGTATATCCTGATGCAACCACCGGAACAGGGAAAATGGAAAGGAAACATGTTCATAAATGAGAAGAAGGGGCTGAGAGGAGGGGATAGTAAGAGAAAGTTATTATGAAGGGGGAAATGGAGAAAATGTGGGTATTTAACTGGAAAGGGAGGAAGGGGAAGTATTCAAGGAACCATGGGCATAAAGAAGAATAAGGAACTCAAGAGATGGGTGTAATATAAGACACGTATTATCAACGGGGAAAATGTTGGGGATAATTTAACTGGGGAGGGAAGAAGGAAAGTTATAGAGAGATGAATGATAAATAATACTAAGTTGGTGTGATAAATTAGAGGGAAATACATTAGTTCAGAAGCCCACTGGAAAAATACTACATAGTGTAATTTCTAATAAAGCTAATAAAGGAGAAAAATCAATACCCAGTTGTGAAACCTAATAACCACAACAATGACTGGCAGGGAAACTACTTTAATTGGTGAAGTAGTAGTACTTTTAAATTAGGGTAATCAACAGCTATATAATCGAACTTAAAAGTCACTCAATGGGAGGGAATTTGTGTATAGTACTGTAAACATAGCTAAATACATATGGCTGGAGAGATCATGTAATCTAGAGAAAAACTTATGTCCGATAATTATTAACACAGAAAGCCACAACTGGACAAGATGTAGAGAATAAGAGACTGCAGAGATTGTGTAACTAGATCAGACTTTTATATTAAACCTCTGTCACCCAAAGCTCAGGAACAATTGTGGAAAGTAGGCTGAAAGACTGGAAGAGTCAGAGCTGGTATATGACGTTAAGTAAACAGAGTTTTCTAGAAGACTGGGAACTTGCTCATATAAACTTACAGCAATGGTGACAGCATCCATGCACACTCAAACCAAACAAAAACCCAGAAAAAAACTGGGGACATGTGGAAGAAACCCCAACCTTAGGTGAAGAACTATTTGGAAGCTGGTCATTGTTGGGTGGGGGAGAGTTGATCTTCTTTAAGGAAGTGACGTTAGATAGAATGGGTAGATAAACTCACATTGAGGGATTTCTGGAGACACACACTTCATTTCATTGGTCTTAGCATTTTTAACAGAATTTATGAAATCCAAATGGAGTTCTATGAATGGTGGAGATAAGGGAGGGTATCTACATATGACAATGATATATTGTATGGAATGTACAAAAATTCAAGAAACATATATATTTTAACAAAATGAAAAAATAAGATACTACAGAACTAGCAAGATAACTAACTGGGTGAAGGCTCACTGAGGTTGTTCTCAAGGATCTATATGGTATAAGGAGAGAAACAGCTACCACAAGTTATTCTCTGATTTCTAAACTTGCACCATGGCAAGCACATACCATGTACACACACACATGCACACACACACACACACACACACACACAAATTAACAAATCAAAATTTAGAAGAGTTATCTCTCCTCTCACTTTCCCTCTGTACAGCTATCCCTATTCCATCCTCAGCTAAAGGATGCCCAATTTTCTTCCTTTACCTGTTGATAACAACTGTCTCCATGAAATCCCTTCTCTCAAATCCCTTCTTCATTTTTAACACAATGATTCTTTTCCATTTTCCTGACTCTGTCTATTACATCAGGACATATACTCGCATCTAAGTAGTTGGAGCTAGGGTCCACAATTCAGAGATAGAATACATCACTTGTTTCACTAATTTTATGTTACTTCATTTAGTATGAGTTTCTGCCTCCATCCATTTGCCTACAAATCTCACAATTTCAATTTTCTTTACCAATGAGTAGAGTAATGCCTAGGAGATGTGAAAAAGCAGAAGGAAATATATTAGTCCAAAACCATACTGAAAAAATATCCATAGAGTGGTATTATTATATGAATGCAAGACTATAGTGGAAGGTTTTATAACAACAATAAAAATTTCCAGGCAAGGAAAAACCTCCATTTAAGTTGGTCATGGCATTCCAAGAGACTCCCAATATAACACTGGCTATTGTCCCTTGATTCCCTCCGGACATTCAAGGTAAAACCCTATTGCTTAATACAACATACTTTGGACACAAGATTGTGCAATTGAAATGGATCTGATCTAGAAGCCATTTCCCAGAATATTAGCTCCCATAGTACCACAAAATACTATTCAAACTACCAAGGGGAAAACAATCAACCCCATCCAACTTTAATATCTAGGAACTACAACAATGACCATTCCAGCAAATTATCTCTGCTGTTGCAGTAGTGCACTTTTATCATGGAAGTACTCAACAGCTGTCTAATGGGACTTAAGTCCTCCTCAGTAGGAGGGAACTCATGAGTGGTACTGCAACATAGCCAAACAAAGATGACTGGAGGTGCAATAGACCCTGAAGAAAAACTTATTTTTTCCTATGCCTAGATCAATGTAACTTCTTACTATATTATACATATATATCCTTATATTACAGACAAGTGTACCTTTCATATCACATCAAAGAAGTTATTTTTACCACAGATGGACACTATTACAAAGTTCCAGGATTTGTCAAAGATAGAGAATAAGTGTCTTTGAGGTGCTTATCACTAATTTACACATCCACAATGCAGCTTCTACCACTAAGGTTCAGGGAGCATAGCAGAACTGGGGGTGTGTATTAGTCACTGTTCTCTTGCTGTGATAGAAACACTGACCCAAAAAAATTATAGAAAGAAGAGTTTATTTGAGCTTATGGTTCCAGGGGAATTACAGTCCATCATGGAAAGGAGGAATGGTGGCTAGAGGTGGCTGGAGCAGGAGCAGCAGAAGCTAAGCTCTCACATCATCATGCAGGCACAGGACTCAAGAGCAACTGGAGATCAGAAAGGCTTAAGAACTCTCTAAGCCCGCCTCCAGTGACCTGTTTCCTTCAGGATAACCACACTTTCTAAAACCTCCCAAAACAGCACCACCATCTGGGACAAAATGTCCAAATATTTAGAGCCAGTGGAGGACATTTTCATTCAAACCACCACAGGATGTAACAAATATTAAAGCATTGCTCAACTCTCAACAGTGAAATTTCCTCATGCAACAGATGGTGATTAACCTAGAATGTCAAATGTGTCCGAAGAGACTGCAGAGTGCTTATCCCTGAATTGGAAACCTGTATCAAACTTCTGCACTCCAAGGCTCAGTGATCATTGCAGAAGAGGAAGCAGAAAGTTTGCAAGAGCCAGAGGTGTGTTCAAAAACTTGAGCTTATGGGTGACAATTTTATCCAAAGCACCATGAGGGGCTTAATAGATGTCTATGGAGCATTCTATGCAAAATTTGTAGAATATATATATTACTTAGTTAATCGAAATTTGTCTACAATGCATTATATGTTAGCACACAAAAGAAATCTCAACAATTGTATAATTGAAATAACTTCTTGTCTTCTATCTTACCATAGCAGAATAAAACTAGATATCAATAGCAAGAGATATGACACAATAACATATAAATGATTGAAAACTAATCAGTGCACTAAAGAATGATGAATAAGTCATTCAAGAAATCAAGAAGGAAATAAAAAACTTCCTAGAATCATATGCAAATGAAGACAAAATGCACCAATTTATGGAATACAATGGTGTAACTTTGGCCTTCTGAAACAAGAACAGCAAACTACAGGCATAGGAAATTTGAAGAAATAGTTAAGATTAAGGAAAACATCAATAAAATTGAAAGGAAAAATGTGACACATGGAGTCTATAAAATAAAGTGTTGGTTATTTAAGAAATATTAAGATGACCATAATGATTTATATTTATACCTACAGATTAGAGAATCTCTCTACTTTCATCAGAAAAGCTTCTTTGGGAAGCACATGGTTATTAACATAGAGAACCACAACTGGTAAAAGGCAGAGAATATGAAACTGCAGAACGCTCAGCCCTGAATGGGGCACCTATAGAACACCTTCTCCTCCAACGACCTAGCAATCATTGGAGAAAATAAGATAGAATGATTATAAGAGTCAGTGGTGTTAAATAATTATGAGAAAACAGAGTTTTGAAACACAATAGGGTAGTTGCAAATATTAAATTACAATGATTGTGACAACATGAAAAACACTTTCACAGGCTCAAGCCAGGTAATTTCCCAGTATGGAGAAGATAGGTTCACATAATTCTCCACATCTAGATGAGAATCTTTTGAATCTTTTGGCTATTGATAGTTGCTAGAAGAAGGTGAACCAGTTTTATTTAATGATGTGGCCCCCTTGTTAACTGCTTTATCTCATCTCTGGTTAACCTTGCTTCATTGCATGGCACAATACACAAGAGTATATATAGGCAGCTCAAGTTGAACTCAATGGGTCATCAAATAAAGAGGATCATTGGGTGAGTAAGGAAATGTGGTTGAACTTGGAAGGAGTTGGGGTTGGAGTGTGGAAATGATTAAAATTCATTGCATAACATTCTCAAATAAGTAGTAAAAATTGGGAAGGGAAAAAAATAAGCAAAATTGGAGAATCCTTAGTCAAACTTCCCCCACGGGGAAAAATGAAGGTAATAAAATTATGGTGAAAAAGAGTCATTACAAAAGGTAACATAGAAATTATAAAAGTTAAGATGCATGTCTTTAAAACTTGTATACAGCTATTTTAGAAAATATTAGAAAAACTGGTGAAGTTCTAGATGCATCTGACCTACCGAATTTAAACCTAGATGAGACAAATTACTGAGTATATCTATAGCAAGAGATGAGATTAAACAGTTAACAATGTCCTAACTAAAAATTGTTCATATTCAAAGGGATTCACAGTAGAATTCTAACAAATCTTTTAGAAATAAATATCAACTACATCCAAAGTATTCCATAAAATGGAAAAGGAAGGCATGCTTCCAAACTGTTTTTATAAAAATAGTATTACCTGAATTCCAAAACCAGATGAATACAACAAAAAGGAAATTATAGATCAATATGCCTTATGAATATAGATGCAAAAATTTTCAATAAAATGCATACAAACTGAATTCAAGATCCCATATAATGGATTACTGATTATGATCAAGTTGTCTTCATTCCAGAAATGCAGTGTTAAGTCACTGTAAGAAAATCAATAAATGTAATATATCACATAAATGCACTCAAGTATAGAAACTACATGATTATCTCAATAGATGCAGAAAAGACACGTAGCAGACTACATCATTTTTAATCATAAAAACCCTGAAGAAACTAGGAATGGAGATAGCATGTTTCAAACTTGGAAAGACTGTTAGTGACAAGCACGCTGCCACCACCATACTACATGAAGAAAAATTCAAAACATTTCCTCAAAAACATGCAATAAGAAATGTGTTTCTATTCTTATTCAATAAAATGCTTGAGGCAATAAAAGCAATAAAATAAGAGAGTGAAAAAAGTGACACAAAGTGGAAAGGAAAACGTCAAACATCCTTATTTTTAGATGATATGATTTCAAACATAAGGCATCCTAAAGTCTCCACCATAGAACTCTTAGAGATGACAGTTTTATGAAAGTAGATAGATAAATCATTAAAACAAAAATCAGCAGATTTCCTGAATATGTGGCAAACACTAAGAAAAAAAAAAAAAACAGGAAAGCCATGCCAGTCACAGTACACTGAAAAAGAAAATAATGTGGAATAAACCTTAAAAAGTAAATGAAAGGCATCCACAAAGAAAACATTAAAACACTGGAAAAGAAAATTGAGGAGGAGAGGAGAAAATGAAAAGACTTTTCATGTTCATGGATTAGAAGGATAAACTTTGGGAAATTGGCTGCTTTATCAAAAGCCATTTGCAGGTTCTGTGCAGCTCCCTTCAAACTTCCAATAAAATTATTCACAGAAACAGAAGAAAAACAATTTTAAAATTCATTTGGAAGTACAGAAGATCCATATTCCAAATTATATTGCATAGTCATACTACTAAAAACAATATGATACTGGCATGAAAGTCACACATAGATGAGTAAAATGGAAGAGAAGACTCAGCTATAAATCCTTATAGTAACAGAGACCTGATTTGTAACAATGATGCCAAAATACATGTAAAAGAAAGAAATTAATTCAAGAATCAATGAAATGAATGCTTGATATATTTTTTTACATTTTTATTGAATTCTTGCAATTTTCATGCAATATAGTTTGAAGACATTTAGATCTGCTTTCTTCTCCCCATCTCCCCCACTGACTCCTGCCCAATTTAATGAGCTCTCTCTCTCTATTTCTCTCTCTCTCACACACATATGTATATATATATATATACATATATATATATACATATAGCCTATATAGTATGATTCATGTCCCCCAATTTTCTTCAGTGTTGGTCCATCCTCTGGGTCCACTAAGAGTCCAACCTTATAAGACACTGTCTTTCTTTCCTCCTCCTAACAAAACATTAAAACTATTCCTAAAGCAGGGTATGGTGGCTTACACCTTTAATTCCAGCACTCAGGAGGCAGAGGCGGGCGAATCTATGTGAGATCAGGGCTATCTTAGTCTACACAGTGTTCCAGGACAACTGTGTCAATGTGACTACAGGGAGACCTGTCTCAAAAAGATAACCTTCCAAAAAACAAAACAAAACAAAACAAAAAATACTCCTATTAACTTTTTGTTATGCCCACTGAATATTGTGTCTCCCAAGCTTCATCACAGAAGTTGCTTTGGCAGTAGATGGTGATTAACACAGAGATCCACAACTGGTCAATGTGCAGAGAATAACAGACTGCAGAAGTCAATCTTAAAAGGGACACCTATATCACACTTCCTCTCTCAAGGCTCAAAGATCATAGTGGAAGATGAGGAGGAAAGATTATAAGACCCAGACAGCATGAATGACTTTAATTAAACAGTGTTTTTTGGGCACTCCAAGTTAGTTGCACATATGAAATCATAGAAGGTGTGGCAACATGCGGAAGATATGCACAAGCTCAAGCCAGAAAAAAATCCCCACATGGAGTGAGGAGGTGGACATGAAGTCCCATCCCTAGCTAAGGACTTATTGGCAATTGATAGCTGCTGGGACCGGTAGAATCATTATTCATTAAATGTATGACCCGTGATAGATGGATTACTTCCAGTGGATGGCCCGAAACCCGAGTATATGGGTAACACAAATTGGAATGAGTGTTTTTTTGCATTTCTTTTGTTAAATGAGGGCACAAATTTGGGTGAGTAGGGAAGGGAGTGTGGATCTGGAAGGAGAGGTGGAAAGGGTAGTGAATATGCTAAAATACATTGTGTAAAATTATCAAAATATTAATAAAAATAACACAAAATAACCAAGTTTCAAAAGTTGTAAAAGAAAGAAAAATAAATTTATCATTAAAGGCATTGCTGTGTTTGGGGCGGGATATAATTATTTCCTCATAGCACCACTATAGAAGTCCTTCCTGAGAGTCCTAAACTTTAATATAATTTTTTCCAGGGACTATTCAGAAAAATCTATTAAAATAATCTTTATCTTAAAAGTCAAAATGATATCTCTTATGGAATTCCAAGCATTTCAAAGTATATTATTCACATGTATGATCTATAAAATATAACAACATGTGTTTAAGAAAGTACATAGAAGGGTTCCTGAAGATTTATAGCACTGTATAAACAGTCTGGTATTTTCCAAGCTAGGAAAGAGGTTAGCAGAGAATACCAGACAAAGAAACATGGAATAAAATGCACTAATAGGTGAACTACAATTAGTTTACTATTATTAAAACATGAAATACAAGAAGTAGAGTGGGCCTATCTGCATCAGAGAAGTAAGGTACTGCCTATTATAATGTTAAGAAATGACTATATTGGAAGGCAACTGTGCTCACCACTATACCACCAACACCAAGGGGTAGAGATAAAACTGGAGCATTTTTCAACTCTCACCAGTGAAGCTTCAGAGTGAAATGCACGCAGAAGGCCACAACTGAACAGGTTTTAAAGAATAGGAGACTGAAGAGGTTGTGTTCCTTTATTGGACTCCCATATTAAACCTCACTCAGCCCATGTCTCAAGGGTCATCATGGAAGAGGGGGCCAGAAAGATTGTAAGAGCCAGGACTGCTCCATGAAAATAGGGAAATAGAGGTTTTCAGGCCACTGGAAGCTTGCATATGTGAACTTGTGGCAATGGTGGCATTAAGCGCAAGACCCAAGTCAGCTCAATAAGAAAAAGGCCCAGAGTGGAGTGGGAGAATTGAGTAGTGGTTCAGCCCTAGAATGGGAACTACTGTAGACTGATTACTACTAGGTGAGGGAAGAGCATGCTATATTTATGATCTATAGATAGGCTGACTAGATTCCAGTGAATGAATTTACACTGAAGGACATCTGGATACAATTGTTTGACTGGATAGGACTTAACATGTATGGTGGAATACATGAGATCTGGTAGGGGGTTAGAGAGACATGGATGGTTGGAGAGACATGGATGGGGGAGCAGGCCTAAATTTGGAGTAATAACTTTTATTAAATGAACAAAAGCTGAATTTTTTAAAAATATCTAATCTTAAAAATATTACTCTTGTGCAAAAGGTGAAAGGAACTTAAGTGGATTTAAGCAGATTGGTTTGCATAAGATTAGCTTTTAAAATGGATCACTTTAGGTACATTATAATAAGGATAAGATTGCTATCAATTACAGGCCAGATACTCTTGCTTTTTATAAAGCTTTTATTGAATTTTTTCTATGACAATTTCATACATATATATAGTACATTATTAGTACCATCACCTACAATCTCTCTCCAAACCCTCAGATCGCCATTTTTGCCTCCTTTTTACGTACAATTCCTTTTCCCAACATTCATGTCTTTATGTTTTGTTTTTTGGCTTACCATGTTCAACTGGGTCCATCTGTGTGATCATGAATTTGGAACTATCCGTTGGAGCCTGCTGAACTCATCATTCTGTACATAACTGAAGGTATGATCTGTCCCTCTTTTGGAATCCCCTAGCAGCTAGTAGTTCAGTAGGAAGTGTTAGGTCCCTGTCATCTCTTTCCTGATCAATAACTACGTGTTGATCAGTCCAGATTTGTGCAGGTCATTTCAGTCAGTCACAACAACTGTGAGATCACAATTATGCTGTCTATTTCATGTTCCAGTGACAGCAATTACGGCCCTTTCCCCTATCTCCTACTTTTCACTTTCTTTTTTAACCTTCTTCTTCCATGTTCCCTGAGCCTTAGGAGAGATTAGTGTAAATGTCCTGTTTAGTACTAAGCACTGAGGTATCACTCATTCTCAGCACCTTGAGTAGCCATGAATTTCTGTATTCACCTTGGTTCATTGCAATGAGAAGCTTCTCCAATTAATGCTGAGAGTAGCATCTATCTATGGGCATGAACATAGATATTTAGAAAGTATCTTGGTAACATGGCAATTTAGCTGAAAACCTGATAGTAATATCCCCCTCAGGGTTGAAGAACTCATTAATCCATGGTTTTTTAACTGGGTTTATATTGCCAAGTATGCATTCCTTCTTGTGGAGCATGCTTTGTATCCAGAGAGCTGTTGATAAGCCCCACAGCAATCCTTTGTATCCAGAGAGCTGTTGATAAGCCCCACAGTAATCACATACCAATGGACACATCTTGCCTGGCACATTGATATTGTGGTTTGTAGGATTCTCATTTAGGGAGGGTTACTATCTTCCCTTCCCTAGAAGCTGCCATAGTACCTTTCAACACCATGAAAACTAGTCAACAATAAGAAGCCTCCAGATCAATTCCAAATTGATTTCTTTGTATCTTGTAGTCAAGTTGTGTGATATCTTCAACAGCAGGATCTTATGAACTAGTTTTGGTGGGCAACTCAGAGGAATGCAAAAGAATATATTCGTTTTGGAGCCATTGTGTCCTCCCTAATCACGTGAGGAAGTCTTCTACGCTGGTACGAGGGGTTTTCCTTAGTAACCCATGACTTTTAAGAGCAGCATCACCCGTATCTGCAGGATAGCTCACTTCTCTCTCAAGTCTCTTTCTTGTTCTCTCATCTCTAATCCGAACTCTGTCTTTCTTTTTCTCAGTGTACAAATTAGTAGCCATCCATATGCCTTTTACATTTTATGCTTAGGTTAACACTCTCTCTTCCCTCAGCTCTTCCATCACCCTACAACATTACCACTTAAAATTTCCACCCCTGCTATCCCTCTCTTTGTTTTCATATCACCTATATTCTGTAGGCATCAGCCATTATGAAGTTTCTTTTCTACTTTCCTGACAACTAAAGTTTTTCTTAGTTAAACATCCTAATGTAGATATTCAGAGTACAGATTCACCTATGAATTAGAACCTGGAAAGCGTGTCTTTCTGGACCTCACTCAGCGAAAAAAAAAAAATTCCAGTCTCACAAATACATAATTTTACTTTCCTTTAACAGCTGAATAAAATTTCATATGTACATTTTCTTCATCCACTAGCTTCTTTTAAAATTGAAGATAAATTAGAAATGTCTAATGTTAATGTTTTCAAATTTAGTATTTAAATTTACCCCCAAATTGTATGTATTTATTACTTCACTGTTGTGTATAAAGACATCACTAACCATTAATATTTTCTTTGTATTATATTTTCTTTAAATTCATGGTGCCAGAATTAATTGCTTATAAATTACATGAGTTAAATTCCTCTCAATATAAAAATCTTCCAATTTTAGCAGTGGCTATGTGAAGTTTGTGGATGTGTGCAACAAATCTGTTTGAAGCTACCTTCACAGGCAGTGAATTTTATTAGCATGCAGAAGAGCAACAACTTACTAGAAATGGGCTGTTATGTCTTACAGAGGATGAAAACTTTTAAGAGTAACCCATTCCTTATTAATGAATCTTACGATCAAAACTTTCTCATTATGCTGGCTCTTGTGTTCACTTATCTAAAGGAATTATCCATCCTTCACATCTCTTAGATCAAACAGTACTCCTTCAGTCACATATACGCAGGGTACTCCTAAAATGACTCTGTGTGCTGCCTAGAATTATTTCATCAATAATAAAATGATAGCTAGGTCTTTTTTTTTCTTGGTTTTCATTAAAATCCATATTTGTATTGGAGACAAAATCTGTGCTGTACAAGTAATAGATGTGTGTCTTATGCAGAAATAAAGCACTAATTGTGCAGAAATACTGGTATAGTCATTTGTATGGGTTGTACAAACAAGCCCCTGTGGGCCACCTCAGAAACTTTTAGACATATTTTCTTGCATTAGGACCTCAGAGAATTATAAAATATTTATTATATCTTGTTCTAGGGTGAAATAAAAGTTGTAGTTAATCTCATATATACAAATAAAGTCTTTCCAGGATTATGAAATACATACTAAAAGTATCTGACTCAGGACAATTGCTCACAAGTACGCACAGAAGCTGTGACCTCATGTCCAAGACCTGTAGAAGATAAAGGCCAGCCAAAATACCAACAGTTTCTGAGGAGGGGCTCATGAATTACCATCTCTAGTTGAAGAGCTATTGGCAACTGATGGAGGATGAGGAAGGGAGAACAAATTTTCTTCAAGTATGTAGACCCTGGTAGATTGCCTTTGCTCCAATAAACAGCACTGTGCTCAGGCAAACACAGCCAGCAGTAGGTAGACTCAGCGGGTATAAAAAATAATACATGAAGTTGAGGAGGAAAACCATTGTAGGGAATGGGGAAGGAACTGGTTGGGGAAAGATGAAAGTGTGGCTTTGAAAAATGTGTATTTATACATTTATATATATGCATTATTCACACACACACACACACACACACACACACAAACACATACACACACATATGTATATGTTCGTGCTAGAAAATTTTCCCAACATAGATTTGGGGAAGTAGGTAAGAAACCCCTACACTGTCTGAAAAACTGTTGACAACTGATGACTGCTGGGAAGGGGAGATACAATCTCATTTAACGGTGAAACTCTTAGTAGGTTGACCAGGCTCCAGTGCATGATATATATGAGTACATAGAATATTATACATAATATATTAGAATACAGGTTAGGGGCTTAGATAGAGGTGAGGACATGGGTGTGGATCTAAATATGATCAAATTATATTGTATGAAGTTTCCAAAAACACCAACATAAAAATAAATAAAAATCAGAGATAATATTAATCAGTGACTTAGAGGTTTGGTTAGAATTGACTATTGAATTCATTCATTCTTTTGCAGCCATTGTCACTATGAAGAATAAGTCATATCAACCACAGTGTTAATAACTGTACAAATATATTTTTAGAATACTAACTCTGTTTGTGGGCATAGACATGACTATTCCAGAAGTAGACCCAAAGATTACATCTGATTCTGTGATGTATATTTTAAGGGAAAAAAATGACGCAGGAGACAGTGAAAATGTATTAATTTAAAGCATGTATATATAGAACTTTTCTTCTGTACTTCTGTGGAGTGCTTGAATGTAGATATTCTCTATATATCTTATTTTTTAGCACCATTGCTAAAATGCATCTTTTGCAACTGACTAGGCATGTGGTATCAGTCACATGATGTTAGAAACAAGATATGTCAAAACAAAAGCTTCTCTTTAAATTAGGATATAGCTTTCTAATTTGAAATCAACCATGAATTCTCTAGTTTATGTTATAATGTTCTTAAATCAAGTACTTTTTGACTATCTGTTGTGAGTAAATACTATTTTTAAAATTTTTTTATTTATTTTTATTTTGTGTGATGAGTGTTATGCCTGCATGTATGTAATTTGACCCTTTGTCGTGCAGTGCCTTCAGATGCCAGAAGAGGGTGTTGGATCCCCTGGAACAGGAGTGTGGACAGTTCTTAGCTGCCATGTGGGTGCTGGGAGTCCAAATCTGGTCTTCTGCAAGAGCACCCGCTCTTAACCACTGAACCATTTCTCTAACCCCAGAAAATACTATTAATATGAAGTAAATACATGGGTCAAAATCTATTGTCCTCCACCATTCTTGAGCATTAAATAGAGATTGCTATATAAAATCCCACATAAACTAGAAAACAGGTAATAGATATTTGATTATGGGACAAGTTATAATCCACACATTTTTAGTTTTCCAATACAACAGTGTGCTATTATCTGTCTACTATGCGACTCTGGAAATTCAGTGGAAAAGTTAAGATCAGTAAGGGCTTATGTTCACAGAGGAAGGTATATTTTAACAATTGGAATAATCTCTGACTAACAGATAGTCTGCTTTCAGGAGACACAAAGAAAGGAATCTTCATAGTGAGAGTAAAATATATAGAGAGAAATGTAATTAATTTCATTGTCACTGCTTTTATTAGATGGATATTTTCAGATGCTGTAGTTCCTACATGTATTATTCTAGGTTTTGAAAATAGACTATGATCAATATCCATAAATCCTACCCATTCTTAAATGTTACTGCAGTCAGCCAATAGATATGGAATAGTTACTGCATTCCAAGCACTATGCTCAAATAAAATGAAGAAAACATCATATGAATGCATTTAGAACAGGGTAAAGGAAAATACCATCTATGTGCTTAACAGCTTCTCTGAATATTGACAGGGTGCCTTTTAAGTTTCTTTTTGGATTAGAAGTACAAAAACTCTTTGTGTTGAATAAAAAGTAAGATAAGCACCCAATGCACTCTATTTCGAGTTATCTGTCTGCAGGCATTCCTTTTCATCTTTTAAAGTTGATTTTTCTAGCACATCTTTCTAAAGCACTTGTTAAAAGTTCCATTTGTTAATTTGTATAATTAATCTATTTATTGTTTGTTTGTTGTGACAGTATTTTAATCTCTAACCCAGGCCAGCCTCAAACTCACTGTAATCTTTCTATGTTAGGCTCCAGAGTACTGTTATTAAAAGTGTGATGAGATAACAGATTCTTCTTGATTTTTACTTTGTAAAGATTTGCTGCTGGATTCCATTTTGTTCCTTATACTTTCCTCCAAGAAATGAATTCAAAGACAGAGTTTTGCAGTGGGAAGTAGTCTTAGTTAGCAGGAACAGAGAACGTGAACTAATAAAACATGAAAAAAATAAAAATCATTGCATTTTTGCCTATCTTGCATAGATGAGGATCTTTTGGCAACTGACAGCTGCTGGGAAAGTGGCGGTCATGTTTCTTTAAAGGTGTGATGCTTGATAGGTTTACCAGACTCCAAAGTATGGACCCACATCCAAGAGCATTTGGGAAATGCAAATTCAACTTGATGGGCTTTTAAGTATGTGGTCATTAAATAAATAATTTTTTTAAAAGGTGGGGGAGGAGGCCTAAGTATAACCAAATATATAGTATATGAAATTCTCAAAGAATCAATAAAATGTTTTAAAAACGATTTCAAGAATATATTACTATACTGGTTGATGTGAACAACTAAACTCACTTTTACTGGAATTCTCTGATGAGCTGTTTAGACTGAACCTTAGAACGTTTTATCTGTGAAACAGAACAGGAAAGCAATTATTCATCAAATCCTCTGGGATGCTTCATCCTTCACAGTCTTAATATGCATATGCACACATGCAAAGAAAAGTCCAGGGACAGAAAAAGAATGAGCAATACAGTTACAGCTGTGGCAAGGGTCTATGAACCACTCCAGCATTAAGATAATTGCAGGAATACTGTACAAAGGAAAATGTGTTTCAAAGCTTTGTTAAGCTGGGTACAAGAGGAGTTTGATACAATGCATTCTTTATACTCCTCAGATTCACTTATGCTTCAGTTCAGTGTAATCCATCATAAAAAATTCAAGAGGGTCATCAGCTGCAGCATCTTCTTAAATGTATACAAGAGAATTCCTAGAAAATTTACATTTCTATTGCTTCAACTTTCTCAAGGTGAGAATTGGCATTTAAAAAAAAAAAACATTTTTCTTCTACCATCCATTCTCTATTTCAGTTACACCATGCCACTATTTCAAAAGGTACAGGTTGCTTTTTTTAAATATAATAACTCCATCCTTTACCACAGAGGAATCCTGGGTAATTTCCATCCAGCACCTATTGAAACATGGCTTCTACAATTTACCATGTTGTTATAGTCTTGTGTTTGTGTGCGTCTGTCTGTTTGTCTCTGTGTGTCTGTGTGCTTGTGTTTGTACATGGGCACACACATGTCTGAACAGGTGCACAAGCACATGTATGTACATGCACCTGGAGAGAAGAGGCTGGTATTGAATATTTTTCATGATTGTAGTTCACCATATTTTGTTGTTGTTGATGTTGCAGTTTTATTGAATTTTTGTGATTTTCATTCAATACAGTTTGATGGCATTTAGAGCTGTTCCCCTTTCCACCGACTCACACTGTCCACCACCCAATTCAGTGGTCTCATATGATTATATATATATATATATATATATATATATATATATATATGCCTATAGAGTATGATCTATGTCTCCAGATGTCCTTCCATGTGGATCCATCCACTGGGACCACCGAGATTCCCAAACCTGAAAGACCCTTCCTTTCCCCCCTCTCAGTTGCCAAAACTTCCATAGGTTGGCTTAGAATTTCTTACCCACTTCTCCAAGTCTGTGGGTCTTCGTCAGATTTGAGTTTGCATAGGACTTGTGCATGCTGTCACCCAAACTGTAAGTTCATATGTGCAAATTGTCAGCTGTCTGAAAGACTGGTCCTTTTAGTCATCCACCTGCTCTGTCTCATACAAAGACCCCTGAGTCTTTGGAGGCAGAGTTTTGAAACAGCTGTACTATTCAGTGATAAGTACTCCACAGCCTCTTATTCTCTGTACATTGGCTAATTGTGGTTCTCTGTTTTAATATCCATCAGAGGTTCAAGGAAAATTCTCTGATGAAAATCAATAGATGCATTCATCCTAAGTGTAGAGGGTGCAGTGAACCTGGAGCTTATTGATCTGGCTAGGTTGCCCTGGCAATAACTTCTAGGGATCCACTTGCCCCTGCATATCCCCCACTCACAGCACTGGGGTTACAAATGTATGTTGCCAAGCCTAACTTTACCTTGGTGTAATCAATAAGCACACAAGCAGCAAGTATAACTCTATGATTCTTCTTGATTCTTTTAAAAATATTTACTATTTTTATTCCTATGTGTCTGAGTCTATTGCCTACCTGTATGTAAGTGCACCCATGTCGTGCAATGCCCACAGTGATCAGAACAGGGTGTCAGATTCCGCTGAAACTGGAGTTATGGAAGATTGTTATCTATCATGTGGATGCTGGGGAATCAAACCAGGGTCCTCTGTAATAGCAACCAGTGCTCTTAAACTCTGAGACATTTCTCCAACCCAGAATTTTCTTTGATTCTTGATATAGTCACTTTTGCCTATTTTGCATAGCAGCAAATATAAAACTTTATTAAAAGTTATAATCAGGTACAATAACATGTGCTAATATAGTAATCCATTTATTTTCCTGTATTATGAGGCCAAAATATGTAGTCGTTCTGGCTTCATGTTTGTCGGGCACTTACTGCATACAATTGCATATCCAGTTTGGAAAGTCTTACACAATTTTGATGGTGATCTAAATTGCAGAATTGGAAACTAACTCCACATTTTTTCTTTTGATGGGAAAAGCCAATTATATTTCCAGTCATTGGTTCCCTTTATTTTGGTTCTTGGAAACAATGAAGTCTATATCATTTAATATATTGTTTCATTACAAATCCTGTATTATGAAGGGCACTGCTCTAATCCTTTTTGGTTCTTTCCCATAACTGAAGCTTTAATAGAGTATCTTTGTTTGGTTAGGATAGATGTTCCTGTTCAAGAAGGCACACACTATAATTCCAAAGGATTCTGTATCCATGCATCCTTTGCCATAATTTTCCCTGTTCTAATATGAATCCCTTGATCTGACTTCGTGCTACAGAATAGTGCACTATAAATCTCACATTCTTAAACCTTTAGATATATATTTATGCAGGGGCACTAAGACAAAGAAGAATATAACATTCACAGAAAGAATGACTGCAATATTCAATAAGGAAACAGCCACCGTTTTCTTTTAGGGGGAGTGAAGTATAGCAGTCATGTTACCAATTGTTTGCATGATCTCCTAAATAAATGATTACAAATTAATAGCTCAATTGAAAATATTTCAATACATTGCATTGGCAGTTAGGTCACTCCTGATTTTAAAAATGTACTGTGTCCATGTATGAATAAAGGTACATACATGAAATTGCTTAGTCTCTAGAGTGGGAATATTGGGCAGTATGTGACATTAATAAAAGGAATCCAACAAGGTATGGTTGTACATGCTTTTAATCCATGCAGTCTGGATGCAGAGACAAATGGATCTCTGTGAGAATGAGGCCAACCTAGTCTGAATTTCTGTGACATGGAGGCCCAGGAGGCAATGTGTCAAAAATTCTTAAAGAATGTAACCTAGTAGGATACATTGAGGTCTTTTGAGGAATACTTTGAATGGTAATATATACTCACACTCTCTTTTTCATTTTGGAATCCTGGATTAGGAGATATATGGCCTTCCTGCACTGAAGATTCTTAATGTGCCGTTCTTCTGTACCACAAGACCCCAAAGATGGGGTCAACTATGCTTATGAACCAGAAAGTCTAATACCATGGGACAAATAAACCTTTTCCCTTGAATAATATATGGATACCACATGAAGCTTACGCAGAGTACATAGCCACTACCACATGCATGGTAATGGTGAGCAAGAAATTAGATTACTGAAGAAAATACTTGACTGACATGTAAAGAATAAGCTCTGTATACATAGGTGTTATTTGATTCTGGTACACTAGTTTTCTTGATAGAAGAAGTTGTCCAAGGAATTACTCTGGGGTTGACAAGATAATTGAGCACATAAAGGCACTTCCTGCCAAATCTGAGGTCCTGAGTTGTATATATGAGACCTACTTGGTTTGGTAGAGTGAGAAAGCCAAATCCTATAGCTTGTCCTCTTACCGTCACACCAGTTGCATGTCTTCAACACCTCTCCCCCAAACAAAAAATAAATAGAATAAGAATAATAAATTAATTTCTGTGTCGACCAAGAATGTATTATCCTCATTTTTCTTCCGCAAGCATTCTTTCACAGCTCACAAAACACACACATACATTTCCTCTGTCCATTATACCAAATATACCAAGTGAACAACCAATTACAATGATAGAAAATTTGTTCACTAGAAAAGGTTTCCTCTTACTACTGTCATTAGAAGCCACCACTTAATACAGCCGTCCTATGACAGTATTCTACTCTTAGCTGTTATTAAAGCTATCAAAGCTGTCTTTGTGTCTGTAGGTAAAAAAAAAAGCTCCGTGAAATTTCCATATCAACTTATGTTTTTGCGCTCTATGAGCCCACAAATTCAATTCACAACACTCTTGTTGACAGAAGGCTTATTTTTCTACAGAAAAAAAAAAAAAAAAAAAAAAAAAACAACAGCAAACAAACAAACAAAAAACTCCCTTGTGTTCTTTTGTATTTCCCTTTCTTTTCTTCCTGGTATTCCTGTTGTTAGGTGGCTGACCAGCTTTTATCTCCTAACATCTATGTTTGGTCATTTCGCTGTAAGTCATCTACAATTTTATTAAACTTATTCTCTGATGCTTAAATTGATTCTTCATTGGGGATACGTATTTTGAGAGCTTTTTAATTTTAACACTTAAATTTAATTTCTTTTTATACTGTTTTTATCTTATGAACTTAATTACTTCTCTTTTACCTTTGAGGATATTAGTTTAATATTTGATTTTAGTTTTGCTTAAGCTCTCTCCTCAGTATTTTCTATTTCTTCCAGATTCTTTTAAGAAAAGAAGTCATCAAGATAATTTTAGGTTATCTATTTACATTTTCTCTTGTAATAAAAGTCTTTTGGTCTTGCTCTAATATCAGAGTTTATTGTATGGCATCCTCAGCTTTACATTTTTACACACTGTGCATTATATCACCTTATAAAACTATGTTTATATATCACAGTCTTGTAGCTTCCTAATTTAACATATTCCCACTTATTTTTTTTTTTTTTTTTTTTTTTTTGAAAGTAGCAAGGTAAAATTTTATTTCGGCCAACCAGGCTATGTTGGGAATAGAAGCAGCCAGCCAGAGTTTTTATAGGATTACAGAAAGCATAGCTCAAACAGAACATCAGTGGGCCAATCATCATGGTTCAAACTCAAGCACATATTTGCTGTTTTTGTAAATTAATTTGACTTATACTGGATTTACTCCAAAATAGGCAGTTTTAGACTTTTTCCTTCTTCAGAAATATTTTCTCCCTTTTGTATTTTTTAATCATCTTTATGCTGAAGAATACTTATGTTTACTAGTATTGACAATATATTGTATTATCAAATATATTTCCTTTTTGAAAAATTGAAGATTTAAAATAGAAGGACATATTTTAGTGCAGGTAGCATCTTTTAAACTAGAAATTATTTAAAATACAATATTGAAGCAATATTCCTTTTATTACATTTGAAAGCACTCTTTTTTCAAAATTGTATTTATTTATTTATTTATTTTTGTTTGTTTTATGTGTATGAGTGTATTGCCTGCATCTGAGTAAGTGAACCTGTGTCGTACAGTGCCTGCAGAGGCAGGAAGAGGGGATCGAATCCCCTACAACTTAAATTAGGATGATTGTTAGCTGCCATGTGGATGCTGGGAATGGAACCTGGGTCCTCTGCAAGAGCAGTCAGTGCTATTAACCAATGAAATATCTCTCTAGACCCTGGAAAGCAATCTTATAGTAAGAAATATATAGTCCATGCGTGACTGATTCCTTTACTATTGAGTCAAAATAAACTTTCATCCTGAAAAAGAGTCACAGTCATCTCTAGAGGAATAGCAATTGATACAGTATAAAACATAAAATTTGTTCATAATATGGAGTACTATGTGATACATGAATGTGTTGGATAATGCTTAAGTCAGGTTAAATACATTTTTAGCATTTCTTTTTAATGAAAACTTTCAAAATTCTTCTACCCTTTTGAAATACACAGTAAATTGTTGTTATTTATCACCACCATTCTTTGTCATAACATCCCAGTCATCAGCAATTCTAAATTTATTTCATAATTTCATTGCTGGAATCTGAGTCTAGTTTTCTAACTCTTGGCAATCCTATGTCTTCTAGATAATGGCAATGGAAGGAAAAGCAATTCAGTCACTCGGCTACAATAAGAGAATTAGCCTTCACTTTCCTTATATTGAGGCCTTTTAGTCAGCAATGCAAGAAGAGATTAATTTGATAACAACTTGTGTACATATGTATATGACTTATTAAGTAAGAATCACCTTCTTTTTTCACTCCTTTCAAATGTAGTACTCCTTTAGGCCCATTTTATTCTATATCAATAATTTCTTTTTTCACAAAATTTTTTTTCAACAAAAGAATCTTTCAATATGTTCCCTTAACATAGCTTGACAGCTCTCATGAACGCTTTCAATGATCCCCTCCTCCTTTCAAAATAGCATCTCTACCTGTATTTGTCCTTGATATCCCTGAGCCTCAAGTTTCTTTGGTTCAGTACATCTTCTACATAAATTCTGCCCACATTGCTGTTTGATGAAGAAAGACATACATAGAATTAACTGTTGAATCTATTAATTTAAAAAACATATTGAGAATTTCATACATGCATGTAAGGTGTTTTGATCAAATCCATACCCACTCCCTCCAACAGCTATCAACGTGCGTGAAAACAAATCCTAAGTCCATCAATCTCTAGCCAGCCTTGGCAGACAAATGAATCTATTAATTTTTAGTGAATATACACCACTTCCCCTGGTAGTTGAACTTTCTCAGATGGCTGCATGTTTCTAAAGTTCTGAAGTTCTAAAGGGTTAAAAGAATCTTCCACTTCACACATGTCGCTGAAATCTGCCTTGTCCCACAACAACTCTCTTTTTTCTTCCTCTGTAATGTTTTAATAATATTTGGCTTCCTGGTTGCTACTTTACTCATAATGAGAAGAAAATGCTCCGAGAAAAATATTATCATATTGTCAACATTTTTACCCCCAAATATTCAATGGCATTTTATCCATTACCTGAAAAAAATGCCTTCATTCAATGTTTCATTTTAGACAAGAGTTGCACATATATATAAATTAATTATATTGTAGTTTAAAATTTAGTATTGATATGGGGGCATGTTGCATCAGCATGCATAAGGAGATCAAAGGACAAGTTCTATCATTTTGGGCTTGAGGATTTGAATTCATGCCATCAGACTTGGAGGCAAACACCTTTACCCACCGATCCATGTTATTCATCCCAATTTTATAACCTCGTTAGTAATTCAGTATATTAAGTGGATATGATGATGGTCTTATTGTGATATTTCTCAACTTAAGTTTAGGTTTTATTTAATAAATATAGCTGGCTATATTGTTTTCTACTTTCTTCATTATACAACAAGTGAATTAATTTCTGATCTGAATAAACAACTTTCCCAAAAGAGGAGGGCAATTCTTCAAACAACTATAAATATATTTCTAGCTTAATTAGGTTCATAATGAGCTTAAGTCTCACCTACAAGCTTTCTAATCAGTCAGTATAATTTGAAACTTGATCGGTATAAGTATGAAAAGGAGATAGACTACACGGGTAAGAAAATTCGAGAACA
>NW_008339433.1:7043984-7058480 GCF_000622305.1 Nannospalax galili | reverse complement strand
TATGTTAACTTTTGATAAATCTACCCTCAAATAATTTTGAATAAATTAGTTTATATTACTATGAAAATAATGCAGCGGTCATAGGAAAATAGATCAGATATTTTTAAAAAATATATGGTCAAATTTGGTTAAAATTTTTCAATAAGAGTTACTAATTTTTAGATAAGTATTTCTGGACTCCTCTCTAAATGATATGATATCACTCTGTCTTTCAAGTCATCACCTCACTATTCCTTTTCTATTACTCTCCAGTAAATCTATCAATATATTTTGTTTATAATTATATTTCAATATGATGATGTTATTTTTTCTCTCATTGCGTATTTGGAACCCTTTTACCAGCATCTTTGCAAAATTAAGTTTATCATATTATAAGAACCAATTGAAATCTCATCAAATGTCTTGCCTTAATTACATCTATTCTCAAGTAATATAAACTTTTTCTCAACTGCAATTGTAGTATTTCCACATCATTTAATATTTTGCATTTAGTATTGTATCCATTTCTTTGCATATTTTATGTTTCTTATTAAGAACACCCAAAGCAGTAAAAATAGAATTTCCAGAAGCTTGGGCTATCTGATCGGAATTTTTGTTAAATTCAAATTCGAGTATTTACTAACATCATGAGTTTATGCAAATCACTGATTCAAAGGGAGTATAAATTCAATACTCACAAAAAGAAAACGATAGCTATTTTATAACATTACTTTGAAAATTAAATATTATCTATTTAATGTTCCTGATAAATTGTACACTAAAAATTAAAATTATAACTTTATTTTTCTAGACTTTAAGAAGCCATAATATAGTACTGTATCTGATTTATTTATTTATTTTGTTCATATCGGTTTGCACAATATCTGCATATAGTTTCTAAATTTGTAAATCAGTCTCTTAATAAATGTCATTACCCTGGAATATTTGATATGAGTAGTTTCATGATATTATAAAGTTAGAAAAAAAATCATCTACTGTCTCAAGAATAATGGCCATAAAAAGGACTTTATGACTCTAATTTTTACTGCTATGATTTTTCTCCCCTCCTGAAGACTAGTTCCAGAAGAACTCTGAAGATTAATTTTCATGTGTTCAGGGTATTTCTGGTGAAGAACAAAATAACGAGATATTCAAAATGAGTTCAAAATCTTGTGTATCCTCATTTAAAATAAGATCATTTCTATGCCTACAGTCACTATGAAATAATTTTCATTGAAGAAGAAAGGAAGATATGGAACAAATGCATATTTTCAAACACTATTAGCAGATGGCCAGAGCATGTGCTATGATTCCCTAGGTGGATGGTTTGCACTTTCTAACCCTGCCAGAGAACAACGATGCCATGATTAATATTCAGTCATCAAAGGTATTTCCCGGTTTCTGTTTATGAATCTCAGCTGCTGCCAAGACACCTCTCTTAATATCTCTGACTGATTTGAATCTTTTCTGATATCTGACCACACCTGAACATTTAAACTTACTTAGGACAAAATGAATGTCACCAACTTGATAAAATTATATTCTGGCCTGAGAGCATAGAGGCCTTTAAGCTATGAAGCATTCTTTAAATTCTGGATTTGTTTGTTGTACATGAACACACTTGACTTGTTTACAGAAAGGAATATGGGAAGGCTTGCCAAGGCTCGCATGAGGTTATTGCTGAATGTCATCATTGTCCTTGAGGGAGAACACCTGCTGTAGTGTCATCACCAATATCATCTTCTCTTTCTCCCCTGTTCCAATCCAAGTGACATTTCTTCAGTTTTTTTTAAAGTTTCACAGGATTACTTTCAGTGGGGGATTATGTGTATCAAAACACATCATGTCCTTTCTAAAATGTCAATGGTTCCATAATTACAAAGAATTCACATATAATGGTCTTTTACGGCACACGTAGTTTCTACCACAAAAAGCATATTTTTATCTCGAGGTTAATTGAGATATTTCCTTGACCAACAGAAATTATATCTCTTTAAGACATGTGAATTGATATTGTAATATATATATAATCATCAAAATCAATTTAATTGTAATATCTAACACTATGCATATTAAGTGACCCTTTTCTTCCATTTTTCACCAAATATGAAAATTCACACTGTAGTCACCCATGGTGTGTATTTGATTCCTTTAACTTACTAATCTTGTATTACTGAACTATTGGCTTTTAAAGAGATGCATGAGTTGATTGTTCTACAGTTTTCATCAATTGCTATTTTTTCTCTGACTCTAATGTTGATGTCTTAATTTCCATGAATATCTTAAAATTTTTTTGCAAACTTGATTATCAAACACATAACACATTTAGTTTCAAACTTAGGAAGATCAGATATGTGATCTGATTCTTCCAGGCTAAAATCACCATGTACACAGGGATACTTCCATGTGCAGCCTCTGAATGAAGAGGTTGTTTACTTGTATTTTTATCTTCTAGAAGTTATTCCTTGGCCTGTGGTCCATTCCTCTCATAACCCATAACCTCTGGCCTCTATTCACATATTTACTTCTCTAGCTTTGATCCTCCTACTTCTTTTTTATAAAGCCCTTTACTTTTGTATATTTTTATTGTTTTATTTTTTTTGTGTGTGTGTATTTCCTATACAGCACAGTAGTCATCTTTATACCCCCTTCCCTATTGGCACCCTCCCATTGCCCCCCACTGGAGTTAGTGTGTTCTGTCACTTATGTTAGGGTCTATACAATTAAGTTAGTGTCCCCAGACATTCCTTAGTGCATGTCTGTCTACTGGGGTCCAGTAAGCCTATCTGGAGTCACTCCTTTAAGGAAGATCAGCTTTCCCTCAGCCAACAGTAATCAGCTTCCCAGTAGTTCTTCAGCTAAGATTGGGTCCTGTTGTCCATTTCCACAGTTCTATGCTGGGATTTTGTCTACTTGAGTTTGCATGGGTCTTGTGAATACTGTCACATTTGTTGTAACTTCTTATGAGCAAGGTCCCAGGAGCCTGTAGCAATCTATTTTCACATGGTCATTCACCTACTCCCCTGGCTCTTACAATCTTTCCACCCCCTCTTCCACAATGGCCCTTGAGCCCTGAGTGGGTGAGTTTAATATAATAGTCCTGTCCAAGGACCCACACTTTGAAGATTCTTATTCTTTGGGATTTGGCCATTTTTGGCCTTTTGTGTTCCTTGTCTTCTGTTGCATGAATTTGCTTCATTGATAAAAGTTGAGATGCATTAGCATTCTCTTTAACCCTTGTTCTACTATGTCCTGTGAGCCTTAGGTGTAGAGGTTTTGTTGCAGATATGTCACGTAAGATTGGATATTTCACAGACAATCTCTGTGTGATCAGTTGTGGAGTTCTGTTAAAGTCTCCATCTGTTGTAAAAGATGCTTCTTTGATGAGTGGTAACTGGGATATTTGTTTTTAAATATGAAGATCCATATTTAGCACATACTAAGAAATTATATTTGTCTAGAGATGTGTTAGGCTTAGGCTTTTTTTCTAAGATTTATGACCTTTCTAGTCTTCTTGATCATAATGACCCTAATGGAATAATCCAGGGAAATCCCCTCATCTCAAGATTTTAACTTTAGTTACAACAATTGTAGAGTCTTTTTTGCCACCCAAGGTAACTATTCAGAAGTTCTGGAGATTAGTATGTGTAAACTTTGCAAAGCTGTTCTTTCAACCTCACTGCATTAGTTACATTTCTGTTGCTGTGATAATACACCATTTCTAAGGCAATTTATGGAAGAGTTTATTTCAGCTTACATTTCCAGAGTGGTAAGAGTCCACTACAGTGGGGAGGCATGGTACCAAACATCAGGCATGACTGCTGGAGCAGGGAACTGAGAGCTCACATCTTCAGCTGCAAACATGAAGCAGAGAGTGAACTGAAAGTGAAATGACACTATGAACACTCAAAGTCTTCCCCTAAGTGACATATTTCCTCCATCAAAGCCTCACCTCTCAAAGAGTCCAAGACCTTCAGAAAAAGGAGTAACAACTGGGGACCAAGTGTTCATATGTGAGTTTATGGAGAGCATTTCTCCTTCAAAGCAACACATAAGTTCACCATGCCATTGTACAAACTAAATTGGTGAATCCACATTATTACGGAAGAAATGTTCCCTGCAGTGAAACCTTTTTCACTGACATATAAGTTTCTTATGATGAAAGTGTATAGAACTTGAGACAGATATAGCAGTTATCTCAAAATTCAAAACAAAGTTTGTAATTTGTACATTATTCAAAGTGATAAATTTGTATAAACTTTGCTTTGTGAGGTTAACTTGTACAATATCAAGTTTTATTTGTATTTTAGTGACACATGTCTCTTTAAAAACTTTGAATCAATAAGATAATTTCAGCTCACTCTTCAACTTGTTCTCTCATCTTTAATTGTAAAAATGAAAGATAATTTGTTTTAAAATATGCTACTTTAAAATGATGACCATTACTAAGGACCAGAGATGGTAAAGAAACAGAGTTTTATGGCTTAAGAACTTAATGTCTAGAACATGGCCTCGAGTTTGATACTTTATGGAGGCCAAAGACTAAGACTTTCTAAAATTCTCATTAAATGAAAAGAGAAACTCAAGGAGGTAGGTAATATTTTCTTTACAAGCAGAGAGAGTCTAAAAAAATATGGGACTATTGTCAGGGGAAATGGCTTTTTTATAATTTATTAATTGAAACTGTAGATAGAAATTGTTGAAGTCACTGCTAAATAAGGCCTAAAATTAAATTATAGTAACTAGACCTGAACCTGTATTCCCCTGGAGATAAAACCCAATGTAGGAAACCAGGATGCCAGGCCCTAGGGTGAGGCGAGCCTAAAACTTATAGATCCAGGCTGCAATCTCTGCTAATAGGGAGGGGCACTGAAAACAGTGGCTCTGATAATCCCTGCCTTGCAGAACACTGTTGGGCTAGCAGGAGGAAGTGGCCTGGTCATAAAAGTGCAGGCTCCCTGCTCTGTGGGAAAGCGTCTTGGTCAACAACCCTTAGCTCATCTCCTCCTCCTAAACAAATAACTCAGCTATCCCTGGCTAAGAGATAAGGCAAGGTTAAAGGTTTACTCCTGAGCTAAAAGCTAAAAGTTCACCATGCTTTTAGTTTTAAGAAAGAAAACACTGTGGCCAATAAATTACTGGATGAGCATTGATAACTTTGAGTAAAAGTTTAAAAATCCTTTTGGCGCCAACTAACAGACTAAATGTCCTGTTTCTTTGTACCCTAAATCTTTGTATGTGACTGTCATATCCCACATGACTGCTAGTTCCTTAGTATGTATAAAAACCGTCTAAATTCTAAAATAAATCATCCCATTGGGAAGACACAGGTCCCAGAATTTGACTCTGTTGCTGATCAGACCCTCTGCCCTGAAGCCAGCAGGTCCCCCGCTAAGCAGAGCAAACCTGAGTCCCTACAACCCAAGGCAAAGTGTTCTTCCATTTTAATTAAGGAGCACAACCGAAGGAACAAAGTAAGGAGTAGAGAATATGAAATCAGAGCAAAAGGAAAAGTTACCATCATGGCAAGATGCAAATCTTGTCCTCAATTAATACTAAATCCAATCAGTTTTTTTTATGAAACAGTCTTGCAGGAATTCAAGTAATTGTGGTGGTTTTCAGAAAAATCCATCTCAGACACTATAATATGAATTTATATGCAAGCTTGTACTTTGGTTTGATGCAGGATTCACCCATGAGTCTTTAATTCCCAAACTTTGCTGGGGCATGTGTTAATCTAAACTTCATTGTCAAGAAGATTTAGCAAACAAAATGCAAGATGTAGTACACAAAAGAGGTGAAGTACACTTACATCATAACTTGAATTTGATTACTCAAGGTGTGGTAAAAGCTCTGATTACAAAAGAGGCCATGGGGGCGGGGGGGTCAATGCTGTATGACACAGACTGGAGTTATTGTACTTTATATGTTATCCCTTTTTCCTGAAGTCCAAATTATATAAACAGTCATCATGAGGAAGAAAACTAGCCCATTCAGGATTAGCTTTATAATAAACTTTTCATAGTATCACAAAACTGAGAATGCTAAGTAATTCGACAAATAAGGGAGATACATTAAATATTTACCCCAGAACAAAATAGAAATAATAAAGGAAATTCAAAATTGTACCAAATTGCATTTCATAACATCTCAAATTTGTTATGCTATGCCTCCTGTATGTTTTTGTATAGGTACCATGAATGGAGGCAAAAGGATGATGAATTGTTGCCAGCTTGCGTAGCATAGAAAATTTCAGGCCAGCCTGGGACACGTTATGAAAACACTTTTAAATAAATAAGTAACTGTTGTTGGAAAACTTTGGTATCTATATACAGAAGAATAAAATTAGAACTTTATTTTTCATGCCCTACTTATATAAAGATCCACTAAAATGGATCAAAATTATGTAATACCTGAAAGTACCAGATTACAGATGATTTTCTGGATATTGCCCCAAAAGTCAAAAATAGTAGTTAAATGTGATTGCTTGACACTATAAATATTCTGTACAACAAAGAAAACAACAAAGTGGAAGAAAAGCTACTGAATAAGAGGAAATATGTGCCAACTACACATCTGCTAAGTAGTTAATATTAAAATGTATGGGAAACTATTCAACAGCTGGAAAAAAATAATTCCATTAAATATTTACAGAATTTTGAATGGAATTTACTTCTAAAAACACAGAAATGTGCTGGAGAGATGGATCAGGGGTTAGGTTAAGAGCACTAAGTACTCTTGTGGAGGACCCAGGTTCAGTTACCAGCACCAACATGGAAGCTAATAACCATACATAAATACAACTATAAAGGATCTGATAGCCTCCTTGGGTATTGCATGCAGATGGTGCACCTACATACATGTAGGCCAAACCTTCATACACTTAGAATAAAAATACATAAATGAAAGAAAAATTAAAGATGTAGAAGTAACCAAAAGCTGCATCCAAAATGCTCAGTAACAGTAATTATCAGGCAGCTATCAATTCAAATGACAAGGAAGTATCAAGTCATTTAATTTAGGATAGCTATTAAGTGACAAGAACAAAAAAAAGAAAAGGAATGATTTGGAAATTATTGGTGAAATAGTACAGTCATTATGAAAAACAGTATGTCTGGAGTTTCTTCAAACCAACTAAACATAGAGCAATTTTATGATCCAGTAATCCCACTAGTGTAGATATACTCAATGGATCTAAAATCAGAAAGTGAAAGACACATCAGTACT
Source organism: Nannospalax galili (assembly GCF_000622305.1). NCBI lineage: Eukaryota > Metazoa > Chordata > Mammalia > Rodentia > Spalacidae > Nannospalax > Nannospalax galili. The sequence goes on along the minus strand of NW_008339433.1, from coordinate 7,051,274 downwards.
TCTTTATTTATTGTTACAGTATCCACAATTGTTGACTTGTGGAATCAGCTTGTGTCTTTCAACTGATGAATACACAGAGAAAACATGTTGCATCCACACAATAAAATATTAATCAAGGATAAAGAGGATATTTTGTTTTTGTTTTATTTTTTATGAACCTCAGGAACAAAGAAATAAGCAGGGTACAGACAAATGATTTTGTCATGGTCCCATTCACATGTGCAATCTAAAAAATTGATCTCATAGATTAAGAGCAGAGTGGTAATTGCCAGAAGCTGGGGTTTTTAGAAGTGCATGATGAGGGGAGGATAAATTGGCCAAAGGAGTCAGAATTAAAGTTAGATGGAAAGACTAACCTTAAAGATCTATTTTACAGGGCCGAGCATGGTGGTGCACGCCTTTAATCCCAGAACTCGGGAAGCAGAGGCAGGTGGATCTCTGTGAGTTCAAGGCCAGGCTGGTCTACATAGTGAATTCCAGGCCAGCTGGAGCTACAGGGAGAGCCTGTCTCAAAAAAGACCAAAAAAAAAAAAAAGATCTATTTTACAGCACTGTTTATATATTTAATAACACTGTTATATTATTGAAAAAAGTTAAAAGTGTATATGAAGTGTTCTGAATACAAAACTGTATTTATATGAGAAAAAGCATTTATTAATTAGCTACATCCACACATGTCCCAAAATATCTTTATTTAGATATTATAAGTATGTATTATTTCATCTGTCATTTAAAAATGAGTACTTTTCAAAATCAAACCATAATCACTGAAAACAAACCATACACAGTTTTCTGCAGTACTTTTGAATTTGAATTTTTCACTTAAGACAATATGAAATTTATGATCCTATGAATAATGATTCAAGGCCTCAGATTATTTTTTAAGTCAATGACAAGCCATTCATCAAAATAACATTTGTCAGCTAAGCCATTTCCTTCACTGAGTGAAATATATTTACAATCACATATTCCCATATGAATTCAAGTCCATTGCCTTAGTCTTTTACTGTCACATTGATTTATTTACTCGTCCAAGTACATACATTTTAATTATTGTTACATTAAAATATTTTTAATGTTTAAAAAAGTACAAAATTAGAATTTTTATTTTGATGACTTTTTTGTGCAACACGTTAATGTTTCTTAAAATATTTTTATTGATTTGAGAATATGATTAAATATATTTTGGTCATATTCAGATCCTCCTCCCCCACAACCCCTATCTTTTCATTCCCCTAATTTCTTATCCTGTATTATTTTTCTATTTTTAAAGGTTGATCAAGTCTAATCTGTGCTTCCCAAGTGCTCTTGGGTGTGGGTCTATCCCTTGGAGTCTTTTCAACTTAATAGGCATTATTCCAGTAAGGAAAAACTGATTGTCCCTCTCCCAGCATCTACCAATTACCAGTAGAACCTTAGGTAAGGCTGGGGCTTTCTTCCCAACTCCCCTATGCACGCTAGACCAATGTCTGGCTTGGGTTTGCACAAGTTCTGTGCATGCTGTCAAAAGTGCTGTGTGTTTACATGTGTAACTACCTAGTGGTGTCCAGACAAAAATTTCCTTGTAGTCATCTAAGGCCTCTGACTCTTACAATCTTTCTGCTGCCAACACCGTTCCCCCATCCAGTCCAAAATGATCCCTGAACCTTGGGATGCAAAGATGTGGTAAAGGTGTCCCAGTTAATGCTGAGCACTCTGTAGTATCTTATTCTCTGCATGTCAACCATTTGTTAGTCACCATCTGCTGTAAGAAGACCCTTCTCTGGTGAGAGTTGAGAGATACAGTAATCTGTGAGTATAACACTAAGCCGTAAGTTTAAGTAGGGTCCCCCCTGTGGCCTGTAACCTGTCTAGCCACAAGTTCTTGAATCTGATAATAGTTTCAGGTATATAATCCCTGTTGTTTAGTGGGCCTTAAATCCAATTGCAAGGTGGTTGTTACTCCCATAATATTCATGGCCTTCTTTCACCAGTGGGTATACTTTACCAAGCAGGTTGTTACTGTAACTCACAGGGTTCACAGCTGGGTATGCTCACTCCTTCCCTTATCTACAATAGCCAGGAAATGAAAACAACCTACATGTTCTTAAACTGATGAATGAATAATGAAAGTATGATACATTTATTCAGTGGAATATTATTTCACCATTACGAAAACCTAAATTATGAAATTCACAGGTAAATGAATGGAAATAGAAGAATTCCTCCTGAGTGAGGTAACTCAGATCTAGAAAGACAAAAGCTGGTACCAACTTTGACAGTTCATTTATCCTGGCTTGCTTTCACAGTGCTGGAAGGAGCCAGGCATGCTATTTGAACTTTCTCCTTCAGGAAAACTTGTTAGTTAAAATTACTACTGGCTTGGCAAGGTGGGCTCACTGGTACATTTAGTGATGTGAATGTTATGGGAGCAACCAACCATCTTTAAAAAGTATTTTTATTGAATTTTGTGCATAACATAAAATAGATCTTAATCAAATTTACACCCCCGCCCCCATCTGCACCCTCCCATACCACCCCTCCCCACTGGACCTTTTCATTGTATTTAAAGTCCACTTACCAAAGTTGAGTCCATATTTGACTCTGTTGTCAAAGTAAAGTACCTACGGCTAGCGAGGTCACAGGCCATAGGGAAGTAAGTACTCCTATTATCCTGCTAAATGGACAAAGACAAACCAACTCTTAATAAATGTTATACTCAAAAATTACTGCAGCTCTCATCTCTCACCAGAAAAACTTTTTCTTGTGGCAGATGGTGATTAATAGAGACCCATAATTGGTCAACATACAGAAAAAAACTGCAGAGTGCTAGGCCCTAAATGGGATACCTATATCATGCACTCTCTTCTCAAGGCTCAGGAATCATTGCAGAAGAGAGAGGTCAAAAGATTTCAAGAGTGAGAAATGGTAAATAAATACAAGGATAACACATTTTCCAGAAAGAACATGGACATTAAGCATATGAATCCACAGTTCTTGTGTCAGCATGTCATGCTGAAGCCAGAACAAAAATCAGCATAAATGGGGGAGGTGGGCAAGAAGCCCAATCACTTATCGCAGGATCTACTGGCCATTGATACTTCCTGGAAAGTGGGAGAAAAAGTTTTGTTTAAGGGTGTCATATTGGGTAAGCTGATGAGGCTACAGGGGATGGGACCACTCCCAAGAGCATTTGGGAACACAAATCAGACTTGACCACTCTTAAAACATTAAAAAGACTTATTTAGTGAGAGGATTTAGGAAGCTGGAAATATATCTGTGAGGAGATTGGAGATTGGGGCTAAATGGGATCAAAGTGCATTATATGAAATTCTCAAAGAATTAATAGAAATATTATTTTAAATTAGCAACAAAAATTGAGGAAAAATATGAACAAAGAGGAATTATAAGCTGATTATATTGCTCTGCTGTTGTTCTCTACATCAGCATTGTAATAATTTGTAAATTTGTAACTCTGTTCATGTTTTGCATACTTTTGTAGTGATATTCTTTGATTCCTTTCTTTTTAAATATTTTTAAAATTACATACATTATCACTGTTACCATTACTTTCTTTTTGTGTGTTTATGGGGTGTGTGTGGGGGGAGTGTGTCTGCACATGTGCCACTGAATGAATTTGCAAGTTAAGGGAAACCTTGGTGGGGGAACTTCTCTCCTTACGCCTTTTATGTGGGTTCCAGGAATCAAATTAAGGTCATCAAGTTTTGCACAACAGCCACCTTTACCTGCTGAGATATTTGTTGGTTCCACTTTCTCCTTTTGTTTTCCTTATAATCTGGTTCAACTTTTATGAAGGAGTGTTATGATAGTCTATTTTAAGGTTATAAAATTCAATATATAGAACACTGTCTTTTTGCTCCTTGCCCTTCTAGGTTCACTAGTTACAGGGGATTATAAGCATCTCCCAAAATGTCCTGTAACTGTGGAGAGTAACCTGTCCTCTTGATCAAAGAGGCAGTGGAGACCCCACAAGATGGACCTGAACCAGTGTCCAGTCTACAAAAAGGAGCGTCAACACAGAGGAAACATTTCCTCCATGCTTCCAAGCGAAGCTAGCCATAGTCGAGCAGGACCTTTGCCTTATGTTCACATAGAAGGAACTGGTAAAAGAAGGAGCGAGGGGCTCCTCCCAAGCCCATGATACCCCTGAGAAACAGATCCTCAAACACCCTTAAGAGTAAATATAAATTGGTTTATCTGGGCCAACTGTATGGCCTTAAACACCCAAAAAGGAAACTATAACCAAAGATTAAAGGGGCCAATATAATTTTTTTAGAGGCCATATGTTTAGCTAAAGGCAACATAACAAGAAACAATGCCAGATAGGAGATACCTTCTTTCGAGTTGTTGGCCAGGGTGGCCCCAGAGGCTACTAGATAGTAACCCAGCATAAAACTGGGAAAATGAACAGAAGACCCCAATTCTCATCTAAAGGAATATTGACAACTGATTGCTGTTAGATGAGGAACAGCTGACTTTCCTAAAACAAAGACCTCTAGATAGGCTGACTAGATTCACCAGATGGACAAGTAGTGGAGAACGGCTGGGGTGCTGACAACACAGCAGACAGTAGTAGGGAAGATAGAGTAAAAGGGCTCTAGTGGTGGGGGAGGCTATGGAGGGTGCCATCTTGGAAGTTGATATATAGATGAATAAGATTGGGATGTTCTGTGTGACATACACATACAAAAATCAACACATTTTAAAAAATGAGCTATATTTGAGGAAGAAGCACAAAAATTTATATCATAAGTAGTAGAGGTGATAAACATTACCATTGAATCTACCTGATGACTTTATTTCCATACACAGGGGCCAAGGATCCAAGTGCAATCGACCATGACTAGTAATACTCAGATACATACAGATTAGAGACTCATGTGCCAACATCTAAGTGTTATTAACAAAAACAATGAGTCTTTCTGTAAGAAACAGTATATTTTAAAATGAACGGGAGATCTTTTTTAAAGGTTAAAACTCATTGAATTTTATGTCTTACATGGTTTATTCTGAGTCCAATATTGTATAAATGTATTAATTCAACTGTGAACCTAAAAATCTTATAGCCACTTTTGAAAGAGATGTATCTTTTCTCTGGATATTTTACTGAGCATGTTAAAGCTGTAATGAAATGCTTCTTCTAAAAATTAATTAATTAATTAAATAAAATTCTACACTGTCATGTATCTCACTTGTTATTGATTTGATGATTAATATCTGTATTTTGAATCGTTAATATTTTGTAATTATACTGATTATTTAAATGGCACAGATTTATATGCCACTATTATGGTTTAACCTTCTTCTGTATTTCTTTGTACTTCTGATTTTTACCTCTGATTTTTATCCTTTCATAATATTTTGTGTTACTCTGTCTTTTGCTTAAACTTGAAGAATTCACTTTATTATGTCATGTAGCCTATGTAGTTGTAACTTGCTCCATTTCATTTGTCTAGGAAAGTCATTTTCTATCAGTCTGAGGAATGATTTTGCCAGGCATAGTAACTTTTAATGATAGCCTTTTTTTATTTTTGATCCATTGATATTATTATCCCACTTTCTCTGTCCTGCAAGGTTTCTGCTGAGAAGCCCGTTGATAGTATTATAATGATTTTTTAATATACTGCCATTCCTTTTTTCTTACTAATTTATAATTTTGCTTTCTATTTGAGTTTTGATCATTTATATGGTATCATATTTTCTTCACATAGGTGGCATTGGATTCATCCTATATAGTATCTTTTTCATGAAACAGGTTTTCTCTCCATTCAGATTTGAGGATATTATAGCCACATCTTTTTTAAAGATTTAAAAAAAAGATTTGTTTTTATTTTTATTTTTGACTCTAATTATGTGTATATTTGTTGTTAAATATGTATCACAATTCTCATAGACCATCATCAATTATGTTGCTTTTTTCTTTTTTTAATTTTTTTAAATTTAATAACCACATGATTAGAAGAAGGTATTTTTTCTTTAGCTATGAAAAAATATCTCTGATTCTTACAGATTTGCATATCTCAAGTATTTGAAGAAACACCTACTTCTTTCAGCTTTAGGGATTAGTTTCAGAAAAGGAAAAGTTTTGTCCATTCACCTGGTTTAAGATTCTGGAAGCTGGGGCTAGAAAGAGGGCTCAGTGATTAAGTACACAGGCTGTTCTTGCAGAAGACCCAGGTTTGAATCCCAGCACCCACATGGCAGCAAATAACTGTCTGTAACTCCAGTTCCAGGGAATCTGACAGCCTCTTCTGTCCTATGCAGACATTGCACGACATGGGTGCACTTACCTACGTGCAGGAAATACACACAAATGCATAAAAATAATAAATAAAATATTTTTAATTAAAATAAAAGATTCTTGGAGCTTTCCAAGCATTCTGTAGATGTATGTATTCCATCCCTCTCTGTATGTCCTAGGATAGAAGTTCCAAATTTACATAGGTTGTACATAGATGTGCTAGCTGTTGTCAATTACCCTTTTCCCTGGAGAAAGACACTGACAGACATGGACATCAGTATTATATTTTCATCTTGAGGGTGAAGTCTCAAATTTTTTCAATTTTCCCCAGCCTTACAGATCCCAGTATGTTACAACAAACGCCAACCTTGTTTTCTCTATGGAAGTACAAAGAAATGGTAACTGGTTAGGCTCACGTTTCCTTTTTCACCTTTTCTCCTATAAGATGAGTCCTAGGGTTACATACCATTTCTCAGAACCTTGCACACCACAGTGAGTCATCTTTGTCTTTTCCCTGGGCCTGGGTTCAATCCCTACTACATTCCTCCTGAAAAGTCTCAGGGTTGCATATTTTCTCTGAGCTATGCGACGTTATAAAGACAGTTGAGAGCCAACATACTTTTTTTTGTCTTTACTTTCCCTAAGTAATTAAACTGTGCCAATTACCTTGAATTCGAGAGTGTTGAGACAGAAAAGTAGGTTTTTCAGCCAGTCCACTGAAAGGTTAAAGATATCAGATATATATTTCATTCACATTTGCCCTTAGAGAGAAATCACAGGTCAAGTGGACCTCTCTAGATATTGACCTGTACTACTTCTCAGGATGGGTTATAAGGTTAAAGTAAAACCGCTCTTCTCACCCTCTTTAATTTGAAATTTCTCAGTTTTATGCTTCTTTGAGCTGTTAAAACTTACGAAAGTGAATTCCCTGATTCTCATAAAGATATTGTGGTCCCAGCTCATTATTTTGCCAGTGTTTTGTGTGATAGAAAAGGATAGACTTTGTGTTTTTCAATTTTATTGACTTCATGACATAAAATACATTTAAA
>NW_008339433.1:7027306-7043641 GCF_000622305.1 Nannospalax galili | reverse complement strand
ATGTTTTTTTTGTGATGAGATCAACACGTGAATATTTTTTTTCATACCGACCTCCCTTTTATCATCCAAAGCAGGCTTCTCCCCACTCCTCTGATACTCACAGCATTTTCTCATAGTTCCTCAGCTATTTTCATGTCCTTTCTATAGATTACAAGCACTAGAGAAATATATGATACTTACCCTTTTCTGTGTCCAGCTTATTTTGCTTGACATGGTGATCTATAGCTTCATCATTTTATCGTGCACATATCATGGTTTCATTGTCCTTTATGACTGCATAAATGAAATTGTTTATATGTACCACATTTCCATTGCCCACTCATCCATTAAAGTACATATAGGCTTATTCCATAATTTGGGTGTTACGAATAACGCTATAGTAAGCATGGATATGGAGGTAATGCTTATGTATTGTGGTATAGATAACATAGGGCAGATAACTATGAATGATAAAGCTGGATCATATCACAGTTCTATTTTTAGATTTCTGAAGTGTAGTCTATTACATTGATTGTCATAGTAGCAGCAATATTTAACATACAAATCAAAATGAATAATAGCTCTTCTCATTCTGATTGACATTTTTTTGCTCTCTCAATTATAGACATTCTGAATTGGGTGAGATATGTCAATGTAGTTTTGATGTCCAAGATAATGTATATTTTTATGTAATATTTAATCACAAGTATTTCTTCTTTGTGGTAGTGTTGATACATCTCATTTGCTCATTTTTGTGTTGGATTCCTTGATTCTAATTCATTAATTATATTTCCAACAAATATTTATTGTAGAGTGATAGGAACAGTGTTTGGAAGACAGAAAAATATAAAGGAAAGAACATAGCATTATCATGGCCCTCATGCAGCTTAAATTTTGGAAATAGATACTTGAAAATACATAGAAGCAAATTATATGACATCATGCATGCACAAAGTGTTCAATGTATTAACCTTTGTGCTATGCCTGCGATGCCTATAATATCATGCTTAAATAAACACATTTGAGTAATTCTTTTGAAAATAAATAAAAATATTTTAACAATTATGAGTAAACATACAAATGGGTGAGAACATTAATGTGAGAAGATGTTCTTCAGATAAATTGCCTTGGAAGATCTCATTGTTGAATTAACCAAAAAAGATAAAAACCATAAACACAAATATGGCAAAACAGAATTATGGAAAATAACATATGCAGAGTTCAGAAATGTTTACATGCTTTAATACAAGCACAAATAATAAAAAAATTAAAAAATTACAAATCATGAGGTATAAATTCAGGTAGTTCTGAAATAGAATTCTAAGGAAGGCAGGAAAAGTAGAAGCTTTTAAAAACAACTTCTACCTTCATAACATTTTTATTTAATTTTCAAAATATTTCATATGTGTTTATGTTGCATTGTAAATATATAAACCATGTTACTCTCTTATATACCTTTCACTTATGTGAATGCTTTTTTTTCCAACTAGTCTTCCTAGTTTCATATAGTATTACTTTGTGTAGGTATCCGCAGCTGCTTTGTGTTCATGGTTGCATAAGTCATGCCATGCCCAGGAAACATCTCCTGCGCTCTTCCCCATCCTCTGGTTCTTATAATATTTCTGTGCTCTTTTGCATAATGATTCTTGGAACTTGGGGAGGGAATAATACAGATTTCCCATTTAAGAACCACAAATCAACAGTTACTTATTCCCAGAACTTTGACCAGTTATGAGTCTGCATTAACAGTCACCCACTGCTCAAAGAAACCTCACTGACCAAGGCGAAGAACACGGCTAGTGTAGGGGAATAAACAGAAATATTTCCAAGGTATTTTGGCTACACATCCATTTAGCATAATATCAGTAGTCAGCTCTTTTATACAGCCTATAACCTTCTCAGCTACAGGTTTTGCTTAAGCTTACAGTACCAGGTATGGGTTCCTATCCATGGAGTAGGACTCCAATACAATCAGAAAATGATTGGTTATCTTAAAATGGTCATGTTACTATTGGAACTGAGAGCACATCTTGCTTCGAAGTGTGGGATGGTAGCTTACACTGTTCACAGCCAGGTAAGGACACTGACGCCATTTTCACTCAACATCCAGCATAGAAATTCTGGAACTACAAGAAAGTAGCAATTTTGTATATGGGTCACATTTTTCTTATCTATTCACCTGATGACAGACGTTTAGGTTGGTTCCATTTCCTTGCTATTTTCAATAGAACAACACTGAACATAGATGTACAAGGGTTTCTATAGTCCATTATAAAGTCAGTTGCCTATATGCACAGGAATGGTATAACTGGGTCATATGACAAATCTCTAGATTTTTTTGAGAAACTGCCAGTCTGATTTCAAAAACTTTGACTCTAGTTTTATCTTCCAACAGCAGTGTATAAGCTTTACCCTTTCGCAGTATCCATGCCAGCATTAGTTATGGTTTGTATTCATGATTATGGCCATTCTGATTTGAATGAGATGGACTCTCAAAGTTGGTTTAATTTACATTTCATTAATGGCTAAGTATTTTTAGAACATGCTTTAATTTTTAATTATTTGATGATTTCTCACAGTGTATTTTGATCATATTAGTCATCTTCTAACTTCTCCCAGATCTACCCCAACTCCCTTCCCACCACCTTCATGTTCTTTTCTTTTCTTTTTTTATTTTTTGACAGCATGCAAAAGACCTGCCCAAGCTCAAGCAGGGTGTTGAGAATATATTTTTATTTATTTGAATTTATATTTCATTTGTTTCATCATGAACAGAAAAACTCAAATGAAAAATCTGATTATGGCAATGAACCTTTTGGAAGTTCGTATCAACAAAAGTAAATGACCTATCATAATTATGAATATTATAACACATTCATTTCATGTTAAATATTGAGAAATTACTTTATGACTGTCCATCACAAAACTTCAATTCCCTAGACCATTCAAACTGCAGCTACAGGCTTTGATGTGTGCCATTGCAGCTTTTTCATCTTTTCCCCCCACTCTATTCACTTTTCAATATAGTGTTTGGTATTCTATCTAAGACAATAAGTCAAGAGAAATACCAAAGATATAAATTGGAAAAGAAAGTGTCAGGTCATCCTTATTTGCAGATGCTGTATAATTTTTAAACTTATCCACTGTCCCGTACCTTCTTACAACTACCCTTGGGATTCAACAACCACTTTCTCTCCCCAATACAGAACACATTTATTATTATTATTATTATTATTGTTGTTGTTGTTGTTGTTGTTATTATCTCTCTGAGTACAATTAGTGTTGATCATGTACAGATGGGCAGGAGGCCATCCACTGGAGCAAGACAATCTACCAATAGCCACATTCCCAAAGAAAAGTGTTTCCTTCCTTCAGCAGGCATTAAGTCTTCCTATCTTCTCAACTATATTTGGGAACTAGAAGCCCCTTCCAGGTTCATTCTGGGATGCTGTGCACATCTTGTGCATGGAATTGCAGCTATTGTAGTGTTCATCATATGGCCAAAAGCATTTCAGAGCTCTCCTTCAATTCCCCAGGCTTTTACATTGTTTCCTCTCTCTAGGTGATACAGACGTCTCATTAAAACTGAGCATTTGCTGTTACTTATTATTAGCCCATTGATTAATCATTAGTCACTGCATTAATCAATACTCTCTGTGAAAGAAGCTTCCCTGAGAAGTATAAATTTATGAATGTGAATATAAATACTAAGAAAGTAGTTGAACACCTTTCTTAGTTAGGTTTTAATATAGGTGTTCGCAAAGTATCATAAAAGGTGTGACCAGCGTACATTCAAGCAATAGAAACTGACCCTCTCATGGTTCTCAAAGCCATGACTGGGAGATACAATGTTTCAGTGGGATGGGTAACTCTCAGGAATCCACTTATTATTTCTACTTGTAGGTGGCATTCCGTGATGTCAAGTACTCTCTCTCTCTGTGTCATCAACAGTCATGTTCTGTTACAGTTAGGCTTGACTTGGATGATCTAGAAGATCCTATTACAAAATCCTTAATTATACTAGAAACACCCTTTATCAAATAAGGTCACATTCATGGGTGGTGGAGATCAGGATTTTCATTTATCATTTTGTGTGGTACCACTCAATCCAGCAAGGAAGTCCACATTTTTTACTATTAATTTTATTTTCTTCCATTTGCTATAAATGAACCGCAATACAGTGCAGAATAGAAGTTGTGGAATAGACTTCTTTTTTGCCTATGATGTTTTCAATTTGGTTTTAAATTTATCATTTTTTTATTTTATGTGTATAAGTGTATTGCCTGTATGTATGTAAGTGAACCAATGTGGTGCAATGCCCACAAAGGTCATAAGCAGGCATAGATACCATGGAACTGGAGTTATGGACAGTTGTTGGCTGCCATGTGCGTGCTGCGAGCCAAACCTGGGTCCTCTTGGAAAGCAGCTCCTGTGCTTAGTCACTGAGCCTTCCCTCCAGCCCCAAATTTACTTCATTTTAAGTTAAGTGTTTATATGTATGTATTTGTGTAGGTGTAGGCATACGTGAGTGAAGCTGCCAAAAGGTGCCAGAAGGGTATCCGATTCTCTGGAGCTGGAGTTACATTTGGTTCTTAATTGTATGTGTATGAGTGTGTTTTGCCTACACGTAGGTAAATGTACCTGCATCATGGAATGCCTCTGGAGCAAACTTCTTTTGAAAATTTTCTGCCCGGTTCCATAGCCCATTTTTAATTAGCCTGTTTGCTTTCTTGATGCTTAGATTTTTTCAGTTCTTTGCATAGTCTAGATACAAATTCTCTGTCAAATGAATAGCTGACATTTTTTTTGGATTGTCTAGTCCTTTGCTTCATAATTACCCCACACTATCCCATTTGTTGATTGTTGGCATTATTTCCTGTGCTGTTCAGGTATATTGAGAAAGTAGTTACCTGTACTTATAAGTTATAGCATTATCCCTATTGTTGCCTCTAGCAGATTCAGGGTATCTGCTCTTATGTTGAAGCCCTTAATCCATTTTGAGTTGATCTTTGTACACATAGAGAAGTAAGGGTCTTGTTTCATTTTTCTGTATGTTAAAATCCAACTTCCCCAGCACAATTTCTAAAGGTGCTGTCTTTTTCCAGTGTACATTTTTGGCATCATTGTCAAAGGTTTGATAGGTATAGTTGTGTACCTTGGTGCTCAGTTTCCTTCCACTGATAAATATGTGTATTTTTGTAGAACATATTCAGAATCAATTATTATTCAACTGTAAGAGAAACTAAATCCTGAAATTTATAGGGAAATGATGGATCTAGAAAAATTGTATTGAGTGAGGTAACTCCAGTGCAGAAAAGCACTGTGTATTCTCTCTTACATGCAGACACTAGCTTCAAATCTTTTGTTTTGTATATGTTATTTTGGAGTCCAAGTGGAAGACAAGGAGATAGGAAGGGGCCTTTTGGAAGGGGGTCATTAAAGGAGAGGGGATAGTAGATTACAAGTGAAAAAAAATAGTGTGGTAGAATTTTAGGAGTACAGGCCTTAAGCAAGGAAGGTTAGAGGAGTATGGGAAAATTCAGGGGATGTAGCGGACCACCAATTCCAATGGAAGGGGTTGGAAAAGCCACATGGAATGCTAATACCTTGTAAAAATAAGTAGAGAGATAGTAGAACCCATGCAAAAAGAAAGAGGAAGGGGAATATAATGAATTAATGGGTTAAACAGGAATAGGAAGAGTAGAATGGGAGAGAGAAGGGAGTAGTCATTGGAATAAAACTAAGTCTATATGAAAAAGCCTTATGGAAAGTCATTATTGAATTAATTTCAAAATAAAAATTTCAAAACAACAAAGTTAAAACAGCATTACCCAGCATGAGTGGAAAATGTTAACCCCAGAAAACATGGATTCTTTTTTAAAAATTAAAGTACAAGTCGTGTGCTACCTTCCTAAGAGTTATCAGTTACGGAGGCTTCAGAGATCTCAAGAAGCAATGAAGGCTACTGTCACTGATCTTGTTTACTTACTATAATTACATGGTAAGGGCCTACTGTTGAGGACACAACGCAGGATGCAGGATGTAGAGAAATCGTTCTCAAAACACTATGAAAATTTCTCCTGTGTATAGCTTTCTAAGTGCTAGATATGCTAGGTATGCTGTTGAGAATTAAAAGATACCAGTGTTTTTATCCAGAAATTGATCCTGAATGCTATAATAGCAACCTACCAGACAAAATGTGCCCAGTGTTTCAATAGTGGCATCTCTTGCTGTGAGGTAACTAACCACTTCCTGATTGCATTAGCGGTCTAGTCCATGGGAGGAAATTTCATGGCTGGTACTGTAATCATGATCAAAAGCCAGTGGTAAGGGAAGGCATAAGCCCTATAATAGAATAATTTAATTAAATTGTGTGTTTTAGTTAGCTTATAAAGTTCTAGTCTCTTTATGACTTTTTCCTATACTGTTAGATTTAGTTGATGCTCTCCCCAGTTCCACCTTTCTCCTCATCTCTGTTCCCATATCCATTTACCCCATTTTTATAGCAGATGTGTTTTACTTTCCGTACCCATAAGACCTCTTTTCTCCTGCACACCACTTATCATGTTTCCTTTCTTACTTCTCATCCTCTATAGACTTTAATTATGGCTTAAACACAGAAATCTAAACTTCTGAAGGTAGGATCCACACATGAGAAAAAACTTGTATTGTTTATTTCTGGACCTGGGCTACCTCACTTAGTTCAATACTTAACTTCTGTTCATTTTCTTGAAAATTGCAAGGTTTCATTTTTATTTAGAACTAAGTAGAATTCCTATGTCTGTACCACAGTTTCATTATCCACTCAGCAACTGAAAGATCTCTAGGCCAATTGTATTTCATTGGTTTTGTGAAAAGAACATAATTGAACAGGGGTATGCAGGTATCTCTGTCATGGGGTATGGAGTGTTTGGTGTATATTCTTATGAGATCTTTGGGCATAAATCTATAGCTAGAGCATATGGTGTTTCTAATTTTAGTTATTTTTTAAAGAAATAGCCACACTGATTTCCATCGTGGCTTTACCAGTTTGCACTATTACAAAAAGTAAATAAAATTTCCCATATCCCACATTCTGACAAGAATTTGCTGTCGTTTGTTTTATTGGTAAAAGTCATTCTGACTGGGATAAGATGGAATATCAAAGTAGTTTTACTTTTTCTTTCCCTGATGGCTTAATACATTGAATACTTCCTAAAATATGCATTAGACTTTTGTATTTTATCTTTTGAGAACTTTTTATTCAGATCCATACCCTATTGTGTTCCTTTTAATGAAACTTTTCGAGGATTTCATACATAAATACTATATTTACATAATTTATGCCCCTTCTCTCTCCCTCCAAGTCCTCCCATATTTCCCCTACTCCTTCTCAATACCTTGACCTGTTTTTAAATTATTAGTGTTACATATACAGCTTTAGTTAGCCTCCTTGTGGGTTCTGGGACCGGAATCCAGGTCTTCTGCAAGAGTAGCCAGGGCTCTTAATTGCAGATCTATCTCTCCAGCCTCTACTATCATAGATCAGTTATACAATATAATGGGATTTACTGTGGCATTTCCATACACCCACATAATTCATTTTTAATATATCTGGCCCATCCTTATTCTCTTTTGTACCTCTTTCTTTGTTCTGTCTTCTTGTCCTTTAAAAATTTTTGAATCAATATATGGAATAAGGTGTATGATATTTTTCATTTGCAGTCTTCCTTATTTCCTTTAGCGTGATAATCTCCATTTCCTGCAAACAACACACTTGCATTCTATTTTATGACTCATTAAAACTCTACTGTCTTTCCCTTTCCTTACAGTTATCAGTTGTCAATAGTTTCTCTTCTAGGGGTGGAGCATCATGACCACCTTCCCTCTCCATACTGGGATTTTGTTTGGTTTGGGCTTTTGCAGGCTTTGTGCATGCTGTCACTACTACTGTGGTTTCATATGTGCAAGTACCCTGTTGTGTACAGAACATAGTATTTGTTGTGATCATCCACCACCTCTGGCTCTTAGGAACTTTCCACCCACTCTGCTGTGACAGCTGTGATGTAGATGTCTTATTATGGCCAAGAAATCCGTAGTCACTTATTCTCTGCACGTTGACCAGTTTTGGATCTCATTGCAAAAAGAAGCTTCTTCAGTAAGAGATGAGGGACATATTAATCTATTGGGTATAACAGTAAGTCATTGAAAGTCACTTTAATCACTATGTCCATTTAGCAAAATTATAGTAGTAGGTTCTCCCCTATGGCCTGTGACCTGTCTAACCACAAGTATTTAACCCTGATAATGATTCCTGGTTTCCTCTTATGAAGTGGGCCTCAAATCCAATTAGAAATTGTTTGATTACTACCATAGCATTCATGCCACTATTATACAAGTAGGCACATCTTGTCAGACCAGTCATTATTGTAGTTTGCATGGTTCCAAGTTGGGTAGAATTAATGATTACTTTTCTCTTCTGGTAACAAGTTTCTTCTGCTTCTGCCTTCTGAGTGTTGGGTATTACTGGCATTAACCAATGGGATTAATTCTGGTGAAGTTTTTTATTGTATTTAATATTTTGTGATTCCCTCAAAAATATATGCTATAATTTAAATATTTGGCAAATAATTTTAGGGGAGGTAGTTCCCAAAGTGACACTTCAGGGAGAAAATGTGGATCTTTAGAAGGTGTGCCAAGCAGATAATATGTGTGTCATTTGGGCCAGTGCCTTTAAAACTGAATTTCGTTTCCTTTGAATGATGACTTATGAGAATACATTCATTTAATTACTTATTTATTTTTAAAATTTTATTATTTTTCTTTTATCTGTGTAAGTGTATTGTCTGCATGTATATAAGTGCACCTTTGTCATGCAGTGCCCACAGAGTTTAGAAGAGGTACTTGGATCCCCTGGAACTGGAGTTACAGATAGTTGTTAGTCACCATATGGGTGCTGGGAATCGAACATTGATCCTCTGAAAGAGTAGTCTTCTTAATCACTGAAGCATCTCTTGAACCCCGAGAATAAGTTCTTGTAAACCCTTGATTTTCATCCCTCTCACTCTTTTTGTGGCAATATACAATATTCTGTTGTCACTGATATCAAGCAAAAAGTGATGTTTCTTTTTTTAAACTTTTTCATAGTATTCCACTGGCATGCATGTTGAAATTTATGTTTTTCTAATTTGTTGTTGACCTTTACTAGTAGAGTGTATACATTATGCAATGCGTTTCCATGAATATTTTGGTTCGATATATTTGGTGAATCTTCTACAGGTGTCAGTGAAATTTCTAGGATATATAGATAGAGGCCATTTAAATTTCATTTTTAAAAATGCCAAACAATAAAAAAGAAAAGACTAGAAAAGCTAACCACAAGCTGACCTTAAACTGATAATCTTCCTGTTTCAATTATTTCAGCATTTTTTAGTATGTGTCCTCACAACTAGCCCTGTTTTTTAGTTTCTATTTCGAGACAGAAATTCACCAAAATCTCAAGAAAACTGTAAAGTTGGGATCCTACTGCTATGGCCACCAGAGTAGCTAAAATTAGAGGCCCAACAAGAAGTATTAATTCTTCAAATGTGTTTTCATTTCATTTTTCAAGTTTTCTTTGGCTTTTTTTTCACTCCATCATTACTTGAAGGGAAATTATAGTGCTGATGAGCTCTATCAGCTTTTGTTTATTATTTATATCTGACTTTTCTCCTTCAACTTTGGAAAAATATCACTCTCAATGAATGTACAATTATCAAATAACAGTTTTTGTTTTCCTGTCTCTCAATCATTTAGCTATACTATTCCCCTACACTCTATCCTTTAGAATGTCTCATGCAAAATTATCTGATGATCCCATTAAAGATTCCTTCTGTGCCCTGACTTGCTTTTTTCACTGAGTTAAAGATCACTTACTAGGTTTTACAATTTGATTATATGTCTTGACATGAATCTGTTTAGTTTTATTATATGTAGACTCTACCTGAATTCTATGAATTGTTGATTCATATCTTCTATCAATTTTTGAAATATTTTGCCATTAACTATTCAGATAAACTTTCCTTTCTCTTCCATTTTTGAGACTGAAACTTTGCACATGTGTTTTTACTTGGTGATATTCAATCATATTGTTTAGCTTAGTTTATGAGTGATTTTTTTTGTTCCTCAAATTTAATCATTTTAATTGCACAAACCATAAATTTTCTAATTTTCTTATACCTAGTCCACTTTGTATCTAACCTTTCAACTTCCTTTTAACTCAGCTTTCAATTGAAAACAAATTTAATTTTTTTTTAATTTTCAAGAAGTTCATACAGGAGGTCTTTACTTAATTTCCACTACTTCCTCTCTTTAAACTCCAGATCTGATATTATTATGATGTTTTTTGCCTTCACAGGTGATCTGGTGTATTTTCCCTTATATATTATAATGCATCATATATATATTTATATTTATATATATTGCATTATCTTTTTATTTTGGGAGAATTTCACACGAGCATTTTATTTTCATTATTTTCAGCCACCCCAGTCCTCCTCCAACTCCTCTCGTGATCCCCTCTCCCTCACAATTTACAGTCCTCTTAACTGATTGTGATTGTTATATATACATTTATTTTTCATATATATAATACACTCAGTACTTTGAGTGGTACTCACAGGTACATGTGTTTGGGGCTGCGCATTTGGGATTAGACAACATCTTATGGAGCTAGACTCTGGAAAACATTGATTGCCTATAGCTCTTCATCTTAAGGAGGAATACCATGATATCATCCTCATCCAAAATGGCATATCAATTGGTTTTGATCAATATGAAGATCTTGTTAGGTTACCATACTGTGGAGCTTTCATGGTTTCAGCTTTCCTATCATCTCTAGAAAGCATTTTCTAGCAGCAGGTGTCTTATCCCTCTACAGAGAATAAGTGACTGGGAGGTGCTCATCCCTAAGTGATGCACCTAAAATGCCATCTGTACACTTAAGGCATAGTGTGCATCATCAAAGAGGGCACAGCAAAAAGTTAAGAGCCAAAGGTACAAGGCAAGGCCCCTCTTCTGCAATGTTCCCTGTGCCTTATGTATAAAGGTTTCATGTAGATATGTCATTTTGAGCAGGGCACCTCAGAGCCACTTACTCTTTTTTTTACCAGTTATAGAACTTTGTATTTATCTTTATCCATTGCAAGAAGCTTCTTGTTGATTGATGAGAGCTACAATTTTCTTTGAATATACTATACATATTTAGAATATAGCAAGGTATTATGTTGTTCTAGGAAAATGATAGTGCTTCTCTAGGGTCTATGACCTCCCAGACCAAGTGTATTTGGCTATGTTTACAATACCATTCATGGATATTCTCCTATTGAGAAAGACATGTCCAATTAAAAAGCTGTTGATTATCCACAAGAAAAAAAATGCCAGTATTCTACCAATAGAGATAATTTTCTGGGACAACCATTGCTATGGTTCATAAACATTGCTTCTGGGTAGGGTCGATGACTGGTCTTCTCCCTTGGTAGGTTTCATACTATCTTCTGAAACTATGAGAGCTAGTCTTCAGGAAGGATCCTATCAGGTAGGATCCAAGTCCTACGTCCAAATTACAGCCTATCTTTAGCAATAGGGTCTTACCTTCAAGTTCTGAGAGATAATGAAGGGCCATAGTAATAGCCTGCTTCATTTTGGGAGGCTCTTAGACTACCACAACCAACAACTTAAAAGGAAATTTCTCCTGCCTGTCACTGTGATTTTTATTACATAGTCTTCAGCTGTAAACATACACTCCCTTATATACTGTATGTGGATTTTTCAGTAATCTCATGATATAACATACTTCCATTTGATTTTTCATACCACTTAAGTATTATTTATCTTTATTTTAGGTTGTTGCTTAGTGTGTCTACTGATTGAGATCACTAATGAGATCCTTCAGCCATGTCTTCCTATAATCTTATTTTCCTCCTTTAATTGAACTGTGTGTCTTGGTTTTCATTGATCCTTGAGTTTTTAAAATTCAGCATTTAATTCATATAGTGTAATGA
The DNA here is from genome assembly GCF_000622305.1 of Nannospalax galili. Lineage (NCBI taxonomy): Eukaryota > Metazoa > Chordata > Mammalia > Rodentia > Spalacidae > Nannospalax > Nannospalax galili. The sequence goes on along the minus strand of NW_008339433.1, from coordinate 7,031,642 downwards.
TTCATAGTAAGAGTCTCCCTCTTCGTCAGGATTTGAAATTTTGAGTGTAATTCTTGAAAGCTTCAATAGTTTATTTCTTGTGATGCCTTCTCCAAGTTTTTATAAAATATATTCCTTGTTTTATTGTATACCAAGTTGTTCTTCATTTTGCTTGTATTAATCTAACTTTTTGTTTGTTAAAGTCAATGGTTTCAAAGTTGATTTCACAAAAGAATAACCTGGGGTGTTGTTTAAAACAATTTCTAAGTCGAAGTTCTGAGATGGGGGCCCAAGAATTAACAATTCTAACAAGATCCCAGGTGCTGATGCTGCTGTCTGCAGGCAACATTTTATAAACCACTTGCAACCATCTTCCCAAAAGTTTTCTTCTCCTCCCTATCTCACTCTTACACATGTATGATAGCATTGATCATTATCAGCATTATCATCAATATTTACTGAAATATCTACTAGCTTCTTTATTACTGATATCAAATTTTAAAATCCTGTAATATAATATGTATAAAAATAATGTTCATTTTATTGAGGTTTTCCACAATTTGTAAAAATTTATTCTTGAAAAGCATTGTTTTGTAGGCAAATTTTGTTGTTTATCATTTCTGTAGATAGAGTCGTTTATTCAAGAGAAATATACCAGGTAAAATTTTTCCTGTGGCAGAAAACATTCTAAGTTGAAGAATATGAAATCTACATACTGGTGGTAGTATCTTCTATTAAGCAACTCTAGTTCTTTCACCAACTAACAAAATTCCAAAAGGATTTATACCTAGAAAATATATCATTTATCAGAGCCATAGAACCTCAATTTTTGAGACCCATATATTAATAAATATAAATACAATTAAAAAAATAATAACAGCATGATCAATTTGAAGTTATGACTGGTCTGTTCATTCTTTTATTCTTCTTAATTTGTATAGTGTGCAAAAATCAGGGCAGAAAATAAAATTAAAAACATAATAATGTATCAACCATTATAGAACTCAAAATGGAAACATGTCTATTGTTACATTATTCACAATAGCAAAAATAGGAACCAATATAGAAATCCAACAAAGAATTGTTAGAAAAAACATGGCACATATACACAATTGAGTATCATTTATCCATAAAGTAAAATGAAATCATAACATTTGAAAGAAATGGATGAAACAGGAAAAAGAAAAAGAACTCTTTCCTTAATTAAATCTTTAAATATAATATAAAATAAGAATCAAAGAAGAAGACAAAATTTGAAAGGGACTGCGGGGAGTTGATGGGGGACTTGGAGGGATGGAAATGATCCAACTACAATACTCATATATGAAATTCTCAAAAACTATATAAACATAATAAAAGAATCCAAGTTTATAGAAAAACAGAATTGCTCACCTTCATTAAATAGTAAAAATTAGAAAATGGACAGGAAAAAATATACAGTCCAATTTTATGGTATCTGTAAGACACTATCTCCAATGAGGCAAATAGGAAGAAAGTTGTATCATAAATTATATGGTAAATCATGTGCTGGTTGTATTTGTTGAGTGTGGACTTGAAACAAGAAACATGCATTCACCTCAGATAGGAATATGCTTATTTCAAGTGTGGTCCAGGACCCCATGTGCTGGGGAAGGCTGGCACCAAACTTTGTAACAGGGAGGGAAAAAAAACATCAAAAAGAGCTAAAATTATTAAAAACCACCAAACCCTTGAGAAGAGCTAGAAGGTACTGCATTTCCAATCAAAGATATGATATTTATCCCACAAAATAAAAACGCCATTAGTAGGAATGAGAAGCTAGGAGCTCATTAAAGGAAACACTGCTCTCCTCTGCACAGAACTCTCTCAATTGGGAACCCTAGCAGGGCTTCCTCCATTATTTCTGCTGGATGTCATGAGTGCCTGATTTGATGATTGTATTTGCTTCCTATTTACTCTTTGGTATTTTTATTTTGCTTGCTACATACTTAATAAACAAATTCATTCAAAACCCAAGGTATAATTACTATAGATCATTCTTTTTATGGAACAAAAATGAAAGGTTGGTAGAATATATACCCCATGAAAGTAGCTGAGGAACCAAGGCAGTCATGGTTATAACAGCAGAAAAATTAAACAACAGAGCTAAGTCAAAAGTTGCTAAAAGGTAAAAAGGGGAACAGTATATAATTAAATATGTCATTTTATCAAAAATCTATAATTTAATTTTTATTATGTACCATAATAAATTATGCACCATATAATAGAATTAGCATGTACCATATAATATAATCAGTGGTATAAGAATCAAATATTTAGATTACTGAGGTAAAAACGAATATTCTTGCATTAAAGTGTTGCAGAGTTCAATAGCCTAATTCATGATGAGCATCATGTAAATAAGGTCATAAAGGAACTGAGGAAAACTATAAAGTATAGCAACAAAACACTTGACCAATATAATTTAAACAAGGAGGAGCAGAGCATCATTCTTCTAAAGTTCAAAGGAACATCTACTACAGAAGAGATGCTTGGGTTAAAACAAGCTTCAAAAATTTAACAATATTTTCAACATTATGTAGTCTCTCCAATAAGAAAAATGATATAAAATAAGACCTAAATAATAAAAATAAAATTAGAAAAAATTTTAAAAAGGTAAAAATATATTTCTTAGATTTATTTTATGTATATGAATGTTTTGCCTGGATGTATGTGCACCACACATGTCCCTGGTGCCTGTGGAGGTCAGAAGATTATATCTTTTCCCAAATAATTGGAGGTACAATTGGATGCTAGCCACCATGTGGATGTTGGAATCAGAACTCATGTCTTCTGCAAGAACAGGAGGGGCTCTTAACCACTGATTCATTTCTCCAATCCTAATGATAAATTATTTTTAAAGAACCAATGAGTCAAAGAAAAAATAACAAAAATATTTTAAATATTAGAAATTTTCATACAAATTGAAGTAAAAATTTTAAATAATATGAAATATAACAGACTAAGAATCAGAAGAGGGGCTGGAGAAACAGCTCAGCAGTTAAGGACACTGGCTGCTCTTGCAGAGGACCTGTGTCCAGTTCTCAGCACCCACATGGAATCAAACAAGCTTCTGTAATTCCAGCTCCAGGGGAATTCAATGCCCTTTTGACCTCTGGGGCATTGCATGACAGGAATGCGCGTACATATATGCAGGCAATACACTCACACATGAAATAACAATTAGTAAAAAGAATCAGAAGAAAGAAACTAATTTAAAGTTACAGATGAGGTGCTGAAGATGGCTCAGTGGTTAAGAGCACTGACTGCTCTTGCAGAGGCCCTGGGTTCGATTCTCAGAGCCCACATGGCAGCTATGAACATGTCCTTAACTCCAGTTCCAGGGGAATCAGAAGCCTTCTTTTGACCTCCACAGCATTGCACTACACGAGTGCATTCACATACATGCAGGCAAAACACTCATACACATTAAAAAAATTAAAATAAAAGGACATTTTGAGAGATGCTCATAGTCCCCTTGAACTAGTCGACCTAGGAGGGCAAGAAGCAAAAAGTGTCCTTTATGTCCTATAATGGTGGTGGGTCACCTGTCCTCTTGATCAAGGAGGCCGAGGAGACCCCACCAGATGGACTTGAACCAGTGTCCAATCTATAAAGAGGAGGATCATCACAGAGAAAACATTTGCTCCATGCTTCCAAGAAAAGCCAACCATGGTAGAGCAGGATCTTTGGCTTATGTTCACATAGGTGGAACTGGTAAAAGAAAGGAACCAGGGGCTCTTCCCAAGCCCATGTGACTCCTGAGGAACAGATCCTCAAACGACCTTAAGAGTAAAAATAAATTGGTTTGCTCCAGGCCTGCTCTCCTATCCTAAGGCCTCTTCGGGTGGGTCTATCGCGGAGCCCTCCATGCCTTGACTCCCCGGGCCTCATTCAACCTTCCATGTCCCCGCTGTTCTCTGCTCCTGGTTTGGGCCTTGTGCCATTCCTGGTCTTGGGTCCCCAGACACCTGGGGAACCGGTGCTGCTTCCTGATCCTTTTCGCCCAGGCCAGCTCAGTGCCTTCCTTGGGCTCCAGGAGCACTGCTTCTGGATCTGGCCCCGCCCTCACCTCTCCCTGCTTCCCTGGACCTGCACCACTGGCTAACTCTCCTAACCTGCTCTCCTATCCTCAGGCCTCTTGGGCTAGGTCTATCTCGTGGCCCTCTGCACCTTGACTCACCCATTCTCATTCACCCTTCCATCTCCCCCACTGTTCTCTACTCCTAGTTGGGGCCCTGTGCCATTCTTAGTCTTGGGGCCACAGACACTGGGGAACCAATACTGCTTCCTGATCTTTTTCACCCAGACCAACTTAGTGCCTTCCTTGGGCCCCAGG
>NW_008339433.1:7024734-7026358 GCF_000622305.1 Nannospalax galili | reverse complement strand
AACAAAAAAATGACAGGATTCAATACTCATCTTTCATTAATAACTTTAAACATTAATGGACTGAACTCCCCAGTCAAAAGACACAGACTATATGAATGGATTAAGAAACAAAACCCATCTTTTTGTTGTCTGCAAGAAACTCATCTCACTTTCAAGGACAGACACTACCTCAAAGTGAAAGGATGGGAAAAAATATACCAAGCAAATGGCACTAAGAAAAAAGCAGGCATAGCAATCCTAATATCTGACCAAATAGACGTTAAACAGAAACTAACCAGAAAAGACAAAGAGGGTTATTTCATTTTTATCAAAGGAACAATCAGTCAAGAAGATATTACAATCATGAACATATATTCACCAAACTCTGGTGCACCCAACTTCATAAAAAAAATACTACAGGACTTTAAGACCCAAATTAACCCAATTCATTAATAGTAGGAGACTTCAACACCCCACTATCTCCATTAGATAGGTCAACAGGCCAGAGACTTAACAGAGAGACATCTGAATTAAACAAAACCATATATCAAATAGACTTAACAGATAGCTACCGAGTATTCCACCCAAACAACCAAAGGACATACTTTCTACTCAGCACCCCATGGAACTTTCTCCAAAATCGACCATATACTGGGGCACAAAACAAAGCTCAGCAAATACAAAAAGATTGAAATAATTCCATGTGTTCTATCAGACCACAATGCAATAAAGCTTACAATCAACACCCGAAGAAGCCAAATTCACCACAAGAACACATGGAGATTAAACAACACACTCCTGAATGATAAATGGGTCAAAAGAGAAATTAAGAAAGAAATAAAAGTATTCCTGGAATTAAATGAAAAGGACAATACAACACAACAAAACCTCTGGGACACGCTGAAAGCCGTTCTTAGAGGAAAGTTTATAGCTATAAGTGCCTACATCAAAAAATCGGAAAGAACACAAATAAATGACTTAACACTGCAACTCAAAACACTTGTAAAGCAACAGCAAACAAAACCCAAACCCTGCAGACAAGAAGAAATAACAAAAATCAGGGCAGAAATCAATGAAATTGAATCAAAGAAAACAATACAAAGAATCAACAATACCAAGAGCTGGTTCTTTGAAAAGATAAACAAGATTGACAGACCGCTAGCCCAATTAACCAAAAGAAAGAAAGAGCACCTCCAAATCAACAAAATCAGAGATGAAAGGGGAAACATCACAACAGACACCAGAAAGATACAGAACATTATAAGGGAATACTTTAAAAACCTATATGCTACCAAATTCGAAAACCTAAAAGAAATGGATGCATATCTAAAGGCATGGGAACCACCAAAACTAAACCAAGAAGAGATTAACAGCTTAAACAGACCCATATCACAAAAAGAAATTTAAACAGTAATACAAAACCTTCCAACTAAAAAAACCCAGGACCAGATGGATTTACAGCAGAAGTCTATCAGACATTTAAAGAAGATCTACATCCAATACTACTTAATTTATTCAAAAAAATAGAAATGGAGGGAAAACCCATTAGGATGTCAGCTGACTTTTCAATGCAAACTATGAAAGCCAGAAGAGCCTGGACCAAAGTATTCCCAGTGTTAAATGACCACAGATGCCAACCCAGATT
>NW_008339433.1:7023653-7024381 GCF_000622305.1 Nannospalax galili | reverse complement strand
CAATGGAACAAAATTGAAGACCCAAATATGAGTAAATGCAATTTCTGCTACCTGATATTTGACAAAGGGGCCAAGAACATTAACTGGAGGAAAGACAGCATGTTTAGCAAATGGTGCTGGCAAAACTGGATCTCCACTTGTAGAAGAATGAAACTAAACCCCTATCTTTCACCCTGCACAAAAGTCAATTCCAAATGGCTCAAAGACCTCAATGTAAAGTCTGAAACTCTGAAACTCTTAGAAGAAAACGTTGGGAAAAACCTACAAGATATAGGTGTAGGAAAGGACTTTCTAAACCGGACACCAATAGCCCAGGAAACAAGGGCAAGAATTAACAAGTGGGACCTCATTAAACTAAAAAGCTTCTGTACGTCAAAGGAGACAACCAAGGAAACAAACAGAAAACCCACAGAATGGGAGAAAATCTTCACCAGCGATACATCTGATAGAGGTTTAATTACCAGAATATATAATGAACTTAAAAAACAGAGACCCAAAACAAGAAGCAACCCAATTGAAAGATGGGCTAAGGAGCTGAACAGAACGTTATCAAAAGAAGAAGTAAAGATGGCTATGAAACATCTTAAAAGATGTTCAACATCACTAATAATCAGGGAAATGCAAATTAGAACCACTTTAAGATTTCACCGTACCCCATTCAGACTGGCTATGGTCAAGAAAACAACTGAAACCAAATGTTGGAGAGGATATGGGGAAAGGGGATCACT
>NW_008339433.1:7022673-7023137 GCF_000622305.1 Nannospalax galili | reverse complement strand
GGGAACCATATTATTCCTACAATCTACTGACAAATTATACATAACAGATCAAGAAAAATATCTCTAGATAAGGATTATTTGAGACCAACAGATCATTACCCAAGATTTATCTGCATGACACACAGTAATTAAAAATGCCAGAATGGTGGAACTAACCTTCTTGGATGTTTAACAGACATACCTTGAGATCTATACTAATTGGGTCAGAGGGATTCAAAGGATACTTTTTGCTCCTTGCCCTCCTAGGTTGATTAGTTCCCAGGGACTATGAGCATCTCTCAAAACATCCTGTAATGGTGGTGGGTCCTCTGAACTCTTGATCAAGGAGGCCAAGGAGACCCCACCAGATGGACTTGAACCAGTGTCCAGTTTATAAAGGGGAGGGTCAACACAGAGGAATCATTTCCTCCATGCTTCCAAGAGAAGCCAACAATGGTCGAGCAGGACCTTTGAATTATCTTCAC
>NW_008339433.1:7021506-7021664 GCF_000622305.1 Nannospalax galili | reverse complement strand
AACAGCAGACCCCAATCTTATCTAAAGGAATATTGACAACTGATTACTGCTAGATGAGGAACAGCTGACCCTCCTAAACAAAGACCTCTATATAGGCTAACTAGATTCACCAGAAGGGCAAGCAGTGGGGAATGGCAGGGGTGCCGACAACACAGCAG
>NW_008339433.1:7020426-7021292 GCF_000622305.1 Nannospalax galili | reverse complement strand
CTCTTGAAATGAACTGAAAAACAACTGAGAGAATTAAAGTCAAAAGCATGCTCATCTAAAATATCAAAAATGCGTTTACACACAGATTATCATTCAGCTATGTTAATCAAGAAAAATGCTACTAAATTCAAAAATGAACGATGGTTAACTGTTCTTGACCTAAAAGAAATGAAAATCATTATAAGGAAATACTATAAAATTGAATACCAACAATGAAACTACTTATGAAGTATGGGCAATTTCCTAGAAAAACCCAGATTTTCTACTAAAGAAAAATAGATAATGTGAACAAACCTTCATCAAGACAAATGACTTAATGAGAAATCAAAATTTTCAAAAATAAATAAATCAAAAAAATATAAAACAACAGATGGCTTCATGGGTGCTGCAATCTACCAAATAATTAAAGAAGAAAAAAGACAATATGAAATCAAATTCCTTCAAAAAACACAAAAGCATTGAACATTATTTAAATCATTCTTTTAGGGCAGAAATTTACAATACATAAGTACAAACCAAATTCCTCACAATTTTTATAGGTAACCTTGCTTGCTTACTTGATTATTTTAAGAAATGCCTCTGAAAATAGTAAAGCCACCTTCTGATTTTGTCTACAAAACTATTCCCACAGACAATTAACTAAATAGGGAAATATCCAACTTACAGGTGAACAATTCTGCCCAGTAGACATGGAGCTCAGATGCAACAAAAGAGGCAAGTTCTTGCTTTGCTTCCCAGGACTGATGAGGCAAGTACCACTGACCAAAATTGGAAGAGACAGCAAACTAGGTACTGAAGTGACTGAAAGTATTCTACTACATTATTCTACAAAATTTTTCTTTTCTCCTTTGAGTTGTTTCTTTCAA
>NW_008339433.1:6982074-7020385 GCF_000622305.1 Nannospalax galili | reverse complement strand
CCCGACTGTTAGTGAAAAGTGGGTCCTTGTTGAGGCTTTGCAGAATGAGGTGGATCCGAAATGCTTGGAACCAGTTTTGTGGAAAAAGTTTAAAAAAGCAAGGTAGCGAATTCTCAGGTTCTATGAGTAGAGCTTAATGGGTGGGATTATAGAACAGAATGCTGGTAGGTGTGCAAATAATAAACTCCTTGCTCTTAAGCTTCAGTGGGAAACAATGACTGTGTTGGGGATTCACTCACAGGTAATTTGTTTTATATTTTGTTAAAGATCTTGTCTACAGATGTGTCTGTGCCCTAAGACTATTAAGAGGCTAAGTTTAATTGTAACTAATCTACTGGATGAAGATTCATGATATCGTAACATAGCAGACTATTTGCGCAGGTATTCCAAGCTGATTTTGGATAGACTTACAACAAGAACTGAGAGAAAACAAAGAAGAATAGAAAGATCTGTATGAAGTGCAGAAAATCAGAAAGGTGGGACTCAGGAAAGATTCCTTTCTGAACAAATTAGGAGTATTACAAAAGCCACATACTTGACAACTTTACAGTGTCAAAGATCCCTTGAGGGCATTCCAGGAATCGTAGTCTCCACTCACTGCAGACTCAAGGTTGTAGAAATGTATACTCATGTAAAAGTGTTCCCCTTGATGTGAGAGCCTCAGCAGTATACTTTACACATATGTGATTTCTTATGGATGTTTTCCCAGGATTCATTTCAACATACTTAGCCACCCAGATGCTTAGAGGCTGTTACAACCACAAAACAAAATGGTTTGTCTATTACTCCTGCAAGTTGCAAAACTTAGCATAGTTCATCTGGTGCCTGTTTTTCAGACTTACAGAATATGGAGTACTGGTTATTTTGAGTATCATAAAAATATGTTAATAGTAGATAGAGATGATGATTTTAGCTTTTAAATGTACTAAGTGCCATAGAAGTTCACCCTGTATAATGGATGATTTTATATTATATAATTTACTTTTATTATGTAAATATACTCTGATAATACACAGAGAGCATGCAATAAAAATCAATGTTAGATATTATTTAAATTAACAATACCTATTCTCCCAAAGATAAGCTATAACATGATTAAATTTTTGATAAATACTGATCTAATAAAGGACACATATTCAATAAATAAAAAGAAACCTTAAAACTCAACAACAGGAAAGCAAAAACCTAATTTAAAGCTGGTCAACCAATTTAACAATAAAAATGCTGGCTGTGGTTCATTACAACAAAAAAGTAATTTCAGTAGGAATAGAAGATCAAAAAGCCATATTGGCTTGTGAACTGATACATTTCTCTCTGGATTTGCATACCACCTAAACAAATTTCATGATTTTTTTTCCTCATTCCCCACATCCTCACAAACATTTCATGTAACTTGTTCCCTTGATCTTAAACACTTTTATTGGGATAAGATATGTTAGCTCAAAGCCTACTGAAAAAATATGCATGTATTAAATAATGAGGATATGAAGGCTATATGACAAAAATTACAATGCCAGCAAAGGGAAATCTCCTGTGGTAATTTGAATGAGAATGCCCTCCCCATAGGCTCCAAGTATTTGGACACTTGATCCCCGGGTTCTGGTGCAACTACAGGAGGGTCATGGAAGATTTATGAAGTGTGGTCTTGCTGAAGGAAGATCACTGGGGTTGGGTTTTGAGAGAGGTCTGAAGTCTTGCTGGATTTCTGTTTTCTCTCTCAAATACCTGTGCCTGCTTAATGATATTATTTTTGGAGTTTCTGCTCCAGCCACCTACTGCCACAATGCCCACCTGTTCTAAATTGTTTCTCCATTGCTGTGAAAAAATATGCTGACCAATAACAACTTGGGAGGAAATGGTTTATTTTATCTAACATGCCTGGGGTCACAGTGTATCAGGGAGTCCAAGGTAGGAACTCAGGGAAGGAACCTGGAGGTTGGAGCTGAAGCACAGGCCATGAAGGAAAGTTGCTGACTTGTTTGTTCTCTTTTGGCCCATGCTCAGCCTGCTGTCTTATACAACATAGGACAACCTGCCCAGGGGTGTCACCACCCACATGTGGTGGCTGAGCCCTACCACATCACTCAACAATCAAGAAATTACCCCATACACATGACCACAGGCCAGTCCAATGGAGGCAATACTCCAATTGAGGCTCCCTCTACCCAGCTGTGTCAAGTTGAGTAGGCCAAGAGGCCCTGAGATGTCATTGTGTGAACCTGTGAAGGTCAAACCTTTTTGGTTGACAGTGAAGACTTAACCAGATTATGGAGAAGCCAGAGCCATGAGATACCTGCCAATGAGACCTATATATGCAGAGTGGTACCAACCCAAGGCAAAGATGTATGTTGCAGCAGCAAAGCTAGAGGGGCTGAACCTCAATTATCTTACATTAAGCTTTTGGATTTGCTGTTTGCCCTGTTGGTTTCTGGTCTAGCTTTGGTCTGGTATTTCTACACTATGCCCCAATTCCTCCTATTTGCAAAGATAATGTTTATTTTCCACCATTGTATGTTGAAAGTATGTAATTTGCCTTTTATCAGGGACTTACAGTTCAGATAATGCCTTGAGTCAATAGAAGGTTTGGATTTGGGAATTTTAAATAATCTTGAAAATGGTAAGGACTATAGAGACTTTTAAGGTTGGACTAAGTGCATTTTGAATTATGATATGCCCATAAGCCATGGAGTGGAATTTGTTCTTTTGAAGAAGAATGTTCTGCATAGGCTACAAATATGCAATGTGCTTTGCAGATGGTCATAGAATCTTAAGAAGGTATGTCCTTGCTGGGGTAAGCATGTCACTGAGATCAAGCTTTAAGATTTCTTAAGTCTAGCTGGATTTCCAGTCTTACTCTCTGCTTCCTGTGCCCACACGAAGTTGTGATCACTTGGCTTTCATTTTCAGTCACCTCCTTTTTCCACACCTTCCCCACCATTATGTATTCTTACCTTATGAAATGGTAAGCCAAATAAGCTCTTCCTTCTATAAAGTGTCTTGGTCATGGTGTTTCATCACATCAACAGAAAAGTAACTAATGAACATCCTTCTGAGTTGTTCACCTAGGTAGTCCAAAAGACTCCCAAAATAATACAGGCTATAACTATAACCCTTGATCATCTCCCAGAACTTTAAGATAAGTTCCTACTGCTGAAAACACACTGTACTTCAGACATAGGATTTGGAGTCATGGAGCTAGAATTGACACGGAAGCCTCCTCTGTGAGGACAAGCTCTCATAGTATTAGACAACACTATTCAAACTTCCAAGGGAGAAAACCAACTAACGGTACTCCCTACCAATAAACCCTATAAACCACAACAATAACTGACTCAGAAAGTAATCTCTATTGGTTGCAGTAGTGGCACTTTTGTCTTCGTTGTAATAAACAGCTATCTAATTGGACTTAATATCTGCTCAACAAGAGGGACCTAATGCATGGTAGTGTAAACATAGTCAAGTACATGTGGATGGGTATGGAACAGACTCTAGAGAAAACCCTACATTGTCACATTCCCTAGACCAATATAATTTCTTACTATATATTTTAAATATGTATCCTTATATTTTTAGACCAGCGTACATCCTACCACTCATTAACCAAGCTTCTCTTTGCAACAGATGGATAGCATTATGAAATTCAACAACTGGTTAAATGCAGAGATTATGAATCTTTGAAATGCATAGCAAGGTGGGGGAGGGAATCACAATGGATCTCATTTCAAGATGAAGAACTAAAGGCTATCAACAGTTGCTGAGGTAGAATCAGTTTTTTCTAGTGACTGGCTCACTGAGAGTTTAGCCAACTCCAAGTGGGCACAACCTGGCAGCCCTATACACAGGTATACAGAAGCATCACTGAAAGGGACTTTGCATTTTGAGAGGCAGGTGAGAGAACATAGAACAAGTTGAAGGGAGACTGGCATGCATAGAAGTGGTAAGAATATTATGAATGTAGTATAATGTTCACACAAAAATTTAAAGTCATATTGGCAAACAGTTTTGTAATACCAAGTATTGCCCTAACTTATGACCCAACAATTCTTCTCCATGGTGCTTAACAGATGTGAAAACATATTTGAGAGTACTTATATATTTTATTTATAGTCTACAGAACTTGAATTAACCAAGATGCCATCTTCAATAGTCAAAATTGCATAAACAAAATTTAGCACCTAAATACAACTGACTACTATATGACATTAAAAGTAAGTGAATAATCAAAACATGCAAACACAGGGAAAATTCAAATAGTTAACGGTAGGAAAAGAAACAGCTTGGAAAGCCCAAAATAGTAAAAATTCTATATTATTTCAACTATATAATGTTCTAGAGAAATCCAAACAAGTAAAAAGTTCAGTGGTTGTTAGCATTTTGTAGTAATGTATAGAAGTTTTAGTAGGTAAAGTGCTTGTGATTTTTATGGTAGTAGATATACTATACAGAATATCATAATGATTTTCAAATGACATTGGGTACATGTCAAAATCATTAAAACATTGTAGCACAAAGAATAACACTGGCATATGAAGATTTTTAACACATTTTTAAAAATTTGAAAGAACTCAAAAATAGAAAATATTGGATTATTTCTAATAATATATATTTTTGCCCAATCTTGTAACAAAGATATCATATGCTTTGAGATCTCTTAAATATATGCATTCAATGTTTTTCTACTATGTACACATGTAGTTTAAATTTAATTAACCTTCAAGAAAATGATGTACTCATTCATACTATTCCTTTTATACCCCATCTAATCACCTATTTTTCTCTTTTAATTTTTAAATTAATTTTGTGATTTTAATACAATGTAATTTGATGGTATTTTGACCATCTCTCCCATCTGACCCATCTCCATTACCAGCCCCCAATTCAATGTACTCCACTATACATAAAATAAGGTCTATAGAGACTGATTTGTATATCCATTTGTCCCTCTGCATGGGTTCATCCACTGTAGCCTGATCAACCTACCAAGAGCCCCATCTCTGTAAAAGACTACATTTCCCCCTCTCAGCAGTTAACAGTTGCCAAAAGCTCCATAGCCTGGCTTGGGATTTCTTACCTACTTCCACCTCTTTATGCTGGGACTTTGCCTGATTTGATCTTGCATAATACTTCTGCATGCTGTCACTATAGGTATGAGTTCACATTAGTAACTAACCAACTATCTGGAAAAGTCTGCTTCCTTAAGGTCATCCATCACCCTTGGCTCTCACAATCTTTTGGCCTTCTCTTCTGCAATGATCCTTGGGAAGCAAAGGTTTGAAATAGATGTCATATTCAGGGATAAGTGTCACGGGTCAGTGACCACAATTCAAGCCTGATGGGCTTGGGGGCCCCGAGGTATATGTGCAGAAGAAATAAGGACGCAGGGGATGCAGAGGCGTGTGAACCAGTGCATGCTTTATTCTAAGAATCAACCTTATTTATAGTACAACAAGAGGAAAAGAAAATGTTCTTCTCAAGCCAAATTATCTCATCATGATATTTACAATGCCTTTATGATATTTGCAGTACCTTCGTGTTCCCAGGGCTCAGCCCTTTTTGGAATCGTACCTGTCCTTCCATGCCTATTAAACATTTTGTTCTTTACTTATACCTTTATTAGCTACACAGCTCTGTTTCACAAGCTTCCTTATGTACGTCTAATAGGGTTTAAGGAACAGTCAGTCTCATGATAGAAATCACTGCAGAAGAACATCCAAGTTCTCAGGGAACTGAGGCTTCCCAGTCCAGATCTGAGTTTATTTCAGATCAGAACTCAGGCCTTCACAGATAAGCAATCTGCAGCCTCTTGTTCATTCCAAATTGTCCATTTGTGGGTTTCTATTCTAATCACCATCTGATGCATAAGGAAGTTTCTCTAGTGAGAGCTGAGAGATGCATTGAACCTATGCGTAGAGGTTGCATTTAAGATGTGTCATATATAGCTGAGTGTCTCACAGAAACTAATTCTTTGCTCTTGACCAGCTGTGGAACTCTGTAATAGTCTGGATCTGTTACAAAGGCAACCTTCTTTGATGAGTGGGTGAGAGGTATACTTGTACATAAATATGATGATGCATATTTAGAATGCAGTAAGAATTCATGGTGGTCCAGGGAGGTTGCAAAAGTAGGCTTTTCTCTAGGACCTATGAAACCTCCAGCCATGTGTATTTGGCTGTGTTTAAAGTACCACAGGTAAGTTTGCTCTCAGCCAGTGGAGCTTAATTCCAATAAGAGATCTGTTAATTACCTACAGTTTAAAAGTGAGACTACTGTACCAATAGTGAAAATATGTTGAGGCCCTCATTGCTGTTTATTCATCTTACAGCTGGGACCATTGATTGTCTTTCTCCCTATTCCTAGGCAGCTTGATAGTGTCCTCTGATATCCTAAGAGCTAGCCTTCCATGTCATTTCCAGTTCAGTTGCTCTAAGTCTTGTGCCACAAATATGCCTGTTCTTCAACAATAGGGTCTTATCTTCAAATTCTGAGAGTCAATCAAGGGTTGTGGCAATAGAGAGTTATTTTGGGATTCTCTTGGACTACTCTTTTAATATTTTATTTATTGTTTTTATTTTTTGTGTGTATGAATGTATTGCCTGCATGCTTGTAAGTACATTCATGTCATGCAATGCCTGCAAAGGTCAAAAGAGGGTGTCAGATTCTCCTGAAACTGGAGTTATTGATGGCTGTTACTCACCATGTGGGTGCTGGAAATCCAACCCAGGTCCTCTGCAAGAGTAGCCAGTGCTCATAACCACTGACCATCACCCCTCCAAAAAAAACCTGATTTCTTGGAATACTCTTGCAAACAACTCAAATGGAGGTTTCTCCTGCTTGACACTGTGAGTTTTGTTATATAGCCTTCAGCTATACATGTGAGCCTGTACATATATTATATCTGTGTTTTTTGGTAGGACAGTGAACTAATATATTTCTATCGGGGTTTTCACACAATATAAACATTCTTTATCTCACATTACACTCTCCCTGCATAATCTTCCCTAGTCCTCCCTCCCCATTAAAAGATTCCCTTTTTTCCCATTTCCCCCTTGATAAATCCTGTCTCCTTCTATCCCCCTCTTTTAAATTCCTTCATCCCCTCTACCCCCATGTTGTTTTTTCTGATTTTCCTGACTCCTGCAGTTATATCAGGATATATATTTACATATAAGGATTTGTAACTAAGATCCACAAATGGGCAAAAGCATACTTTGGTTATTTTTAGTAATTAGGGAAATGCAAATTAAAACCTCCTTAAGGTTTCACCTTACCCCAATCAGACTGGCTAGGATAAAGAGAACAAATGAAACAAATGCTGGCAAGGATATAGAGAAAGGGGAATGATAATTCACTGCTGGTGGGATTGTAAACTTGTGCAACCTCTATGGAAAACAGTGTGAAGGACTCTTAAAAAACTAAAATGAACCTACCATATGTCCCGGTTATAATGCTCCTTGGCATATTCCCAAATGACTCATCCTGTTGTAGAGACGCTTGTACAACTATGTTTGATGCTGCTCTTTTCACAATAGCTAAGAGATGGAAGCAACCCAAGTGCCCCTCAACTGACAGGTGGTTAACAAAAATGTGTTACATTTATACAATAGAGTTCTGTTTAGCAGTAAAGAAAGATGAAATAATGAAATTTGCAGGTAAATGGATGGATCTAGAAACTGTTATACTTAGTGAAGTAACACAGACTCAGAAAAACAAAAACATGTGTTCTCCCTCATTTGTGGATGCTAGCACCAAATCCTTTTAAATTGCATGTTCTTTTAATAAGATGATGCTGTACAGCAGTCTCTTCTGTGTGAAATAACTACCATCATCACGATTTCAGCTGTGCCTGCTTGCTAAACATCGTCACAAATGGACTTATTGATGGTTGTACTCCTTCATTAAAGGAGGGGCAAGCAGGGTCTTTGGACCCTCAGTGCCATATCCATCCATTCTTCCCAGCCAACTGTATGTAATTTGGCCCTAATCGCACATGGTCTCCTGGGTTTGGGAATGACCAAAGTACATAATCTGGGGAAGGCTAGGAAGAGAAGGCTTCATCCATGCCGGGTAAAGGCTTTCCAGTGTGCATACCCCCAGGTCACTCACATACCTCAGCAACCCCTCAGTCATCTCTGAAAGTAAGCTCAGTAAATTCATTGGTTCCCAGGGAAAACTTTAATCAAACATTGGTTTGACACTAGGACCTTAAAAGGGCATAAACATTGCTTAGTATCCCAAGGAAAAGAATTCTCACAGCAGATGGAAATTTTATTTGTTAATGTTATTATGTCTCATAATTATTAAAAAAGAAATTGAGAATGTAAAAGATGTTAAAAGGATATGGGAATGGAGATATTTTCCAAAATAGATAAAACAAGAAAGCCCCAAAAAGTGATGAAGGTCTGCATAGGTTTGTTACGATACATAAAGGATGAGACAAAAATTATATACACATAATCTTAAAATTTCTAAGGTCATAGTTTAGTCAACTAGTTTAAGGAACAAAATATATATCTAGTCAAGGTTTATCTGAGAATGTTTGGGTTTTGCCCAAGCTTTATCTACATAGCAGATAGTAATTAAAAGTACCAGACTGCTGGAACTAAACATCTTGGATGTTTAACAGCCATAGTTTGAGGCCTATACTAATCTGGTCAGAGGGACTTGAAGTACAGTTTTTGCTCCTTGCCCTGCAAGGGTGACTAATTTCCACAGGACTATGGAGCATCCCTCATACAACAGTTCCTAATCAATTTTAGATCCCCTTCCATGCCTCGCCCATCCCCCACCAAACCTCATGTATTCCACCATACATGTTAAATCCTATTCATTCAGGCATTTTTTTAAACCCAAATGTCCTTCATTGTAAATGTGTCCACTGGACTCTAGTCAGCCCATCTAGTAATTGTAAGTTATCTTCTCCCTCCAGCAGCAATCAGTCTCAAATAGTTCTCATTTTAGTGAAGGTCTGCCACCTATTTGTTTAATTGTGTTGATATGGGTCTTGTTCTCGATGCTACCATTGCCACAAGTTCACATGTGCAAATGCAGGCCTCCAATGACCTGGAAGCCTCTCCTTCCATGTGTTTATGAACAAGCCCTGGCTCTAACAATCTTTCTGCCCCCTCTTTGGCAATGGTCCCTGAGCTGTGGGTGGATGAGGGTCCATATAAGAGTCCTATCCTAGACTCTACAGTCTCTTATTCTTTAAAACTTGGCCAGTTGTGGCCTTCTGTGTGCATCACCATCTGTTGTATAAGGAAGTTTTACTGGTGAGAGTCGAGTTATGCATTAGTATTCCCTTTATCCCTTATTCCACTATGTTCCATGAGCCTTAGATGTAGACATTGTAGACATTCAACTGTAGATGTGTTAACTAGTACTGGGCATCTCTCAGACATATGTTCTCTGTGTCTGACCAGAAGTGCAATTCAACAGTAACCTCATCTGTTGCAAAAAGAAGATTCCTCAATGAGTGCTGTATGGTATGCTAGTCAATAAATATATGGATCAATATTTAGACTATACTAAGACGTTTCATTTCTCTTCAGATATGAAAGACATAGAGTTTCCTCTAGGATCTATGCCTTCTCCTGCAATGTGTATTTAGTTGAGTTTACAGTGTCACCCACGATGAGTTCCTTCCCACTGAGAGGGCTTTATGTCAAATTACAGCTGTTTATTGCCCCCAAGATAACAGTGCCAGTACTGCACAATAGAGATAGTTTGCCATGCCAGTCGTTATGGTTATTATGCCTTATGGCTGGGTTGTCCCATTGATTGTCTTCCTCCCTTGACAGTTTCCATATTATCATCTAGTGCTATGATAGCCAAACTTCATTTAGAAGGCTTCCACGTCTGTTGCTGCTCCATCGTTTCAAGTCCTGTACCATAAGTATGTCCTGTCTCAATAGTAGGTTTTCATCGACTAGTTCTAGTAGATAATTAAGAGACTTTGCAATATCCTATGTTATTTTGGGAGTCTCCTGGACCACTTTCATCAACCACTCAAAGGGAGGTCTCTTCTATCTGGCACTGTGTTCCTTGCCAAGTATCTCCCAGGTATATATATGCATTAGTGTTCAGACACTGTATGTGCATTTCTCATGGGGTTTCAAGGGCATCACTTTACCCTCTAGGTTTTCTAGCCCCCAAGATTCATTCATCTCTACAAATTTCCTCCAATCCTGCCTTCCTCAACCCACCCTCCCTAGTCATAGTGCCCCCATTATCTCCACCTTTCCTTCAATAGCACCCAACTCCCACAATCCTCCTTCTCTGACTTCCCTCCCTCCCCTACACCATGGCCCCTTGAATTTCCCTTCCCTTTCCTCCTCCCTGCTGAATGCTCTCACTTTTACCACCTCCCCCCAGTAACAGCTGTTCCCTACTATCCCCCTTTCAGGTTCTTTCTTTTCCTTTACCTACATGTATCCCTTTTCCTGGTTCTTGGTGTTGCATCAGGATATACACTCGCATAGCACTTGAGGAAACCCTCCAATTCTCAACAACCTGTAAAAAGTACTTAGGAATAAACCTAATGAAAGACATTAAGATCTCTGCAATGAAAAATTTAAAACACCAAAGAAAGAGATAGAGGGCGACACTAGGACATGGAATGATCTACCATGCTCATGGATTGGTAGAATCAATATTTTGAAAATGACCTTCCTACCGAAAGCAATTTATAGATTCCATGCAATCCCAATCAAAATACCCAGAACATTCTTCATAGAGCTTAAAACAATCATCCTAAAATTCATATGGAATCACAAAAGACTCTGGATAGTCAAAACAATCATGGTCAAAAAGAATAATGCTGGAAGGACCACCTGCCAGATCTCAGATTATACTACAGAGCTGTAGTCATAAAAACAGCATGGCACTGACACAAAAATAGACACATAGATCAATGTAACACAATAGATAACCCAAATATGAGTACATAGGCTTTCAGCCACCTGATATTCGACAAAGGTGCTAAGAACACACAATGGAGGAAAGACAGCATCTTCATCAAATGATGCTGTTAAAACTGGATCTGTACCTGCAAAAGAATGAAACTTGACCCTTATATTTCCCCCTGCACAAAAGTCAACTGCAAATGAATCAAAGGCCTCAATATAGGACCCAAAACTCAGAAACTGCTAGAAAGAAAAATAAGCAGCACCCTTCAAGATATAGGCATAGGAAACGACTTTTTAAATTGGACACCAGCTGCTCAGGCACCGAGGTCAACAATCAGTAAGTGGGACCTCATTAAATTACAAAGTTTCTGTTTAGCAAAAGAAACAACCAAAGAAGGGACAACCGGAAACCCACTGAGTAGGAAAAAAATCTCAGCAGCTACACATCCGACAGAGGATTTATGTCAAGAGTATACAGAGGACTAAAAAAAGAAAGAAGAAAATAAACGACCCAATAAAAAGATGCGCGATAGACCTAAAACAGAGTTCTCAAACAAATGAAAATGGCTAAAAAACACCTATTCTGTATAAAATACACAATAATTCAATAAAAACAAGTTAAAAATAAATAAATAATTTTTAAAGTGCTCAACATCCTTAGTAATTAGAGAAATATAGATAAACACCACTTTAAGATTCCATCTTATCCCAACCTGACTGGCTAAGATAAAGAGAATAAAAGACTCCAAATACTGGAAAGGTGGTGAAGGAAGAGGATCACTCACTGCTGATGGGAATGCAAACTCATGAAACCACTATGGAAAGCAGTGTGGAGAACTCTCAAAAATCTAAAAATGAACCTATCATATGATCCAGTGAACCCGCTCCTTGGTATATACCCCACAGATCCATCTTTACTGCATTTATTTATTTTAATTCAGTTTTAAAATATTTTTCCTTATACAAATTTATATCATATAGACTCATAAATTGATACCTGGATATAGATGCATTAGTTAACATTCTACTCTTCTCTATGCTTTTTGGGATAAAATAACTGTTGAATCTAACAATCATACATAATTTTGTGGTATATTATGATGTGGCAATATACATTCATAATATGTGCTGATCAAATTGAAGTAACTAAAGTTTTCCTCTCCTCACTATTACTTTTATCTGGAGTGTTCAGTTTTCTCTTTTCAGCATTTATCAAACATACTATATGAATTGCACTTTTTCATGAAATAAAATAAAAGGCTTTTTTACTCAAATTAGTCCAATTTACTGAGACTCAAGATAACTGATTATTTCTGTCATTCATGCCATGATGTTGTAGTAAGCAACAAATTAAATTAATTATATTTTGGATCCAATTCTCCCACCAATAGACTTGGATAAAAGAAATACATCAAATTCCATTAAAATTCATTGAGATCACGTGAT
Organism: Nannospalax galili; assembly: GCF_000622305.1. Lineage (NCBI taxonomy): Eukaryota > Metazoa > Chordata > Mammalia > Rodentia > Spalacidae > Nannospalax > Nannospalax galili. The sequence continues at coordinate 7,008,035 of NW_008339433.1, read as the reverse complement.
TGCAACAAGAGCTAGAATCATACATTATTAAATTCTATTACCCTTCATTATGTAACATATTATTAGGCACCTCTAAAGTTATAAATCTTAGAAATACCTTTCAAAAGCACAATTTAAATCTAATTTTCTTGTTACTTAAAAAGAGAATAATATAAGTAATTTTCTGAAAGGTACACTTACAGATCGCTGACTTATCATCATTAGTCATCATTTCATTTCTTTTTCTATAAAATAATACAGAACTTCATGTTGGAGTATCTATTTTGTATTCCTAGACTCGTCTTTTTTAAGCTAGCCCTTCACATCTAGATAAATTTCTTATTAGTCAAAGGTAAAGAATAGTCTGAATAAGCTCTAGCCGACATTCCAGCTTAAAATTAAATTGGTTCTTATTTTATTCAACTACCTTCTGTGCTACTTTGCTAATATATAACAAAAATACAAAGCAGAAATGAACACATATTTTTAAACTTTGATTTTAAAAGCTTTTACTGTTTTTAGATGGAATGGAATATCCATTAAATTACTGTTATCGTTAATCATGTGAAGCCAACTCTATAAATAAGAAGTAAATTTGTGATTTGAATTGTGAGTTTTTATACATAGATGTGTCCTTGTAAAAATTCAGAAATGAGATACATGGTCAGTAGTCTTACAATAAAATATATTTTATTACCTGTTGAGTACAATTCTACATTGTAATGAATGCATTTTGGTAAACCAAAGTATAAGGAACATCTTTGAGAACATTCCAACTATTATAATGATCTTTATATTAAACTCTATTAGTATTGCCTGCATTTTCAAAAAAATTGAGTGTTAGTCTATATTTAATGATATCCATAACTTCTGGAAATTTTCCATATATAATAAAATATTAAAACTCTTTCAAAGGTTTCAAGTAATTCATCATAGGTTTCTTATTCTTATGCCTTCAAAAATATTTCTTGAATGTCTACTATCTACTAGGAACTATACTAAATGCAGTACAAAAGTGGACAAGTAGATGAAGACAGATTGTTGGATTATGAGAAAAAGTAGTTGAATCTCTGCCATTGCTTCAGACACAACAGAATATTAAAACTCTTTCAAAGGTTTCAAGTAATTCATCATAGGTTTCTTATTCTTATGCCTTCAAAAATATTTCTTGAATGTCTACTATCTACTAGGAACTATACTAAATGCAGTACAAAAGTGGACAAGTAGATGAAGACAGATTGTTGGATTATGAGAAAAAGTAGTTGAATCTCTGCCATTGCTTCAGACACAACAGGTCTGCTTTCCCTGACTCTCTCTCTCTCTCTCTCTCTCTCTCTCTCTCTCTATAACATATGAGAAAGCATTAGTATGTTTATAATGTAAAAGTATCTGCACTCCTTCAGTGTATGAGTTACCTATAAGTTCACCAGGATCATATACATTTCCCATCTCTGCTGGTTAGATTGCTTTGGCTGCTTTATGCAGGTAACACTTCTTAAAATTTTCAGTGTCTTCCATAGTATTTGGAATTGCTATGGTTACCAAATGCAAGAATGAGTCAAAACAGAAGGGCAACCTTCTGTCCTACTCTGAAAAGGTTACAGACCTTGAACTTTTTCCTGTTCTTTAACAAATCTTTACACTTGTTTCTAAATATCATAAATGATAAAATGAAAAGGAGAGGAAAAGGGAGAGGGAGAGGGAGAGGGAGAAGGAGAGGGCGAGGGTGAGGGAGAGGGAGAGGGAAAGGAAGGGGAGGTAGAGGGAGAAGGGGAGAGAGCGAGAGAGAAGCTCCAAATAGCCCGTGAAGCTGGTTAATTCCAATGAAACTTACAATCAGTAAGATAGCTGTCCTAAGAGGGTGCTGGCATTGTTAATATGATTGTGATTATATCAATGATTATTTATCATCAAATTGCTTCATTTTTGGTAAATTAAATAAAAGTGCTTAAGTGGTGTTTAATTATAAAATTACCTTTCTTGGCTGTCTAATTCTGTTTCTTCCTTTATGTATTTTTGTGTTTCATTTGGACTGCCAGAATCAGAGTTTAATGGGCAAGGAGAAAAAAACTATGAACTAACAAGGGAATCAGAAAGATATTTAAAAAGATAAATTCAACCTTTCATTCTTAATTGTAAGATATATCATGAGTTCACTATTCCTCCAGATTGCATCACCCAATTATTATGAAATCAGTCAAGAACAGAAACAACAAAAAGAAACCAAGCCACTATGAAATGACTAATGATTCCCAAATTCAATCTTGGCTACAGATTTTAAGGTTACATTATTATTTTTACTATTAGGCAAATCCAATGAAAGAAATTGCTAATAAAAAGGGAGCAGTTTATTTTTTTGTAAAGGTTTTGTTTTATCCTAAGGCACATATGAACAGTTCTATGCAAATACACATTCACAGAAAAGCATGTGCATGCTATAAACACAGACGCACCAGGTGCATCCACAAGTTGTGGTGTACTTGAAGTGCTGACAATCCCGAAGTATGTAAATATAAGAAGTTACAGCTAACAATATTTTTCACATCTAAGTCAAGTCAAATTGTCATGAATTCTTAGAAGTACTTTTTTCCACAAAATGTATTGGTAAGCAATTTAGGGTCTACCTGTCTCTTCAAGGTCATTAAAATTAAATGGACCTGGCCCATGAAAAAGCATTTAGAATTAATTAAATAAATTTTCTGAAAATTTGCAATGAAATTTATCTTGTGAAAAGCATATGTCAAAGTTTTCAATTCCAGAGATATCTCAACAGTCACCCTAAGGAACTTATGTTTGCAGATGATTTCTTTAGACTAGACTGCCAAGGAGCTTCAAAGGGCTTAGAAACCACTGCTTATCCAAGTGGTGGGACTTCAGTACCCTCAGAGCAAATGATTGTATGATCCTCATTTTCAGGTAGAAAAGTGCCCTAAGTGGGGACCATCAGTCTTCCACCAGGATACCATCCAATCGCCAAAGAAAATATACTTTGAATATTGTCAGAAAGCATCTTCTTTAAATCATTATATGGTAAATATTTTAGGTCTTGAGTGCTGAAGGAGCTTTAATACACTCTACCTCTGTAGCACTGAAAACAGCACAGGCAGTATGCAATAAGTGAGTGGGACTGTGTTCTAATAAAATTGTGTTTACAAAATCATTCAGCTAAGCAGACCTGATTTTTTATAGAGGCTATAGTTGAAGACCTGTGATCTACTCCATTCACAGTTAATCTTGGCATGGTGCCAGATCTGCAATTATTTTAATTTATTACTGCATGGCTTGCACTCTCAATATCTAGGTGGCTGTTCTACTTTCAATTCCCAAACCTACATGCTTCATCAAGAATATTTCAGTAAACTTGTCATTCAATCTGTAGAGCACTCATCGCAGACCAATAACAGCTGGGTACCAAAGAAAATTCAAGGACATACCAGGACAATGTAGTGAGAATTTGTCTTAAAATAAAAAGTATAGACAAAAGGATTAGGGTTATAGCTCAGTGGTAAAATGTTTGCCTAACACATAATAGGCACTTAAAACAGTCTTGAAACCCACAAAAATAGTAGCAACATAAGTTTTAGGTGTAAGAGTGCTCAAATTTTAGAAGCAAGCTTGTGTTGTGCATATGTTAATCCCAAAATTTTAATGTTTTCTCTAGGACCAGAATGACATTCAATTTAAACTTTTGTGATATAGCCAGGCTACTTTGTAGCTGTCTATTGTCAAGTTTATTATAGACTATTCCTCTAATATGCTCACTTCTTGGCATTATTATAAAAACATAATTATTTGGACATGTGTTTTACTTGGTCATAGATCTTAAAATGTTCTCTCACAACCAAGATATACTTTAGAACTTGATTCAAGATTAATTTATCGAGAAAAAAACATAATGAAATAAAACCTAAGACAGAGAATATTTGATAGAGAAGGAAAATCCAGAGCACAAAATAATGCTTAAGATGGCCTGATAAAACTGTGAGACACTTCAGGCACTCAAAGCTCAGAATGAGGACTCTGAATGCCTGAAGTAATAAAGTAAGGCAACTGATAAGTTTCCTTTTCTAAATTGCCTGGAGTAGATTATGCAGTAATGTTTTAAGTATTAGAAATAAGGAAAGGATGTACAATTTGAATGTGAAAACTCCTAGTAAAGATTGATATATCTCCAGCTTAGTTATAAATAGAATACCAGTTTAATTTTAGGATGATTGCAAAGACTTCTATAAAAGTTCCATTATATATCAAACTCTATGTAAATATGCAAGGCACAAATGCAAAAAAAGATATAGTTACTGTGTGAGCATTCATAAGAACCTTACTATCTGCTTCCATATTGTTTCTTCCAATGAAATATGCATGTATAATGTGATAAGTGCTGTAATATATGTTTATACAGTGCACCACCTGAGTACTTGTGAAGGGTATCAAACTCACATTGGCTGTAAAAGAATGATTACTGAAATACTATAATTAATATACCTCCTTAAAAATGATGTATAGACTGAATGAATAGAAACTTGGCAAAACCAAATGTAGAGAATATTTGATGCTTCCTTGTAATGGAAAAAGTTTCATTTTTTTCAAAGAATGATCAGCAAGATAAAACTGAGTAATCCATGAATATCAGCAGTTCTGGAGTATTATCCCTCCTTTATTTGCAAGCAAAATTGAGATTTGATCCCACCCCAGAAACACCAAGAAATTCTAATCATCTGGAATAGACTGCGCAATCAATTAGAAGCGATGAGTTGGTCTAATTGAGGCACAAATGTCAATGTGATCTAACTTTTTCTCTTAAGCACACGAGGCCTGAAGCTATTCAGTTTATATCAGATTAATTTGCAGCTAGAGCAACAGGGCATTTGTATATCACAAAAATATTCTTCGTTGTCCTTTGTAGTTATGAGTTATATTTTGATTAACCACTAGTGAAATAAGATACAAAGAGTGTTTAGTTACAAGCATTATTTGTTGTGGTTTTAAGTTTTATTTATTTTTTTATGTGTATGAGTGTATTGCATGCATGTATGTAAGTTCATGCATATTGAGCATTGCACACAGAGGTAAGAAGATGGTGTCAGATCCCCTGGAACTGGAGTAATAGATGGTTGTTAGCCACCATGTGGGTACCAGGTACTGAAACCCAGTCCTCTTCAAGAGCAGCCAGTGCTCTTAACAGCTGAGCCATCTCTTCATTCTCCGGGTTTTGTTTGTTTGTTTTTGTTTTTAAACAGACAGAGGGAAACCTGTCAGTCCCTACAGCAAGGGCATCTGCATCTGTGTAAAGATATTTACATAAGATTTATATTGACATATGGCTTCATAGTATGCAAGGAATTAGTTTTGGAACTCACTGTTAATAGTTCACAGTAGCCTCCTTCCTAGCTGATTCACATGGACACATGGAATAAATACATGCATCTATAATTTCAGATTTCTGGTAGTACACTTTAAAATACCACATTTCAGTTTTCAAAAATAAAGGACTATTGGTACTAAACCTAGGCTTTCATTAATTTGTCCATTATTCAGTGACTTAACATCAGACTATGTGTAGAAGATATGAAATGGTATGTTCTTCTTCGATTTTACATGTGTCGGTAGTCCAATGTGAATGCTTCCGTTTTTAAAATTTAATTCTACTTTACATGTGTAGGTAGTCCAATGTGAATCCTTCAGTTTCTAAAATTCTTTTATCAAGTTTATTTGAGAAGCATCCAGTTAAATCACATATTCTGCCATTGTTGTTATTATTATAATTTGCTGTTAGTTTTGTGTTTTGTTTCTTAGAGAATTTCTCACAAGCTTCAAAATGCCAATATGAATTATAGATCCACAATAGAGCTGTATAAGGTTTAAGGTCTGACACATTGGCATAGTCCTTATCTAGTATGTAAAAGTCCCTAGATTCAATGGCCAGCATGACATGGAACAAAATAATAAAAGGAGCATGCATTATACATCATCTGTTCCACATGTGATAAAACTTCCATTAAATACAAGGGTTACATCTGTTGCTAAATGCTCCATACCCATGTCTAACCTACTATGTAGCACACACTAAGCTTTTAAAATATTTGTGAAATATGTGAAGAGGCATTTTAAGGGTTGGTGATTCATGGAAAACCATTTATGAAGCATTTCTCAAACACTTCAGTGAACTCTTTCTGTCAAAGGTCAGCTAGATGCTGTAAATGTATATTTAGTCCTGAAATTAGTCTTAACATTTTGGTAAAATGTATATTAATGGTCCCTATAGTAATACCAGAGACTATGAAAATATTAAGCATTGACTGACTGTAGAAAACTCAGAAATTAGTGGGTAATAATCCTCCATATTTGTGCCATTTTAACTAAGCACCGAATCTGAAAATTTTATTCTGCTTCTAAACCACTTTTCATTGGTATTTGAACATAAATGTTAATAAAAGAATGTTTTCTAAAGATTAAAGTCATTTCCTTCAAAATAATAACCTTGGTATATTCATAAAGGATTTTTGATCAGTTGTTTATTTTAGATTTGAATTGTTTACTGGCAGTAAAGATAATGTTCTCACATAAATGAAGATTAAAAAAAAATAAATTGGTTATGCATTTGGGATGACAGATGCTGAGTACGGAAACCTTTTTACCACTTTTGATTTGGAGCATCATCTTGCAGTTCACAGTATGTTAATATGTCCTTATATGATTAGAGGAATGACTGCCAGTTATTGATGTGAGCAGACAACCACTGCTAATCCTAAAACCAATTGTTTAGATCATGAAATGAAAACTCTGTGATTAAATCCATAGCCAATTTATAATCATCCGTGAGAAGGACTTTCTTAAAAACACTGAGAACACAAATCAGACTCTATAGGCCATACTACATGTATAGATGAGAGTACATTAAATTGACCAGAGGGATAGTGGGGGGAGATGTAGATAGAGGAGGGACTCTAAATACCATCAAACTATATTGTGTGAAAATCACAAAAATTCAATAAAAATTAAGGCTAAAAACTATTTCTGGAAGTTTGAAATAATATTTTTGCACCAGACTTTTGAGGACTATTCAGCATAAGGAAATGAGTTTTACCCTATTCTTTAGAGCTCAGTACTGGAAGGAGATAGAGGAAAAGATTTGTTCATCCCCTTTATCCTGATAATAATGACTAGTCCTTACCAAAATATAAAATGGATTGTATATTTTCCTGGGCAAGTTATTAATTTATATTTTAAATCATGTTTTATCCTGCAAGACCTGGTGGCACACACCTTTAATCCCAGTACTTGGGAGACAGATGCAGGGGAATCTCTGTGAGACTGAGTCCATCCTGGTCTACATAGTGAATTCCAAATCAGCTGGGACTACTGAAGATCCTGTCTAAAAAATGTTTTATCCCCTGTTTATATATTAAAGGATTTAAATAGCTTGCCTGCTTGTTTAAATGACAGAAACTAAGAGAGAACAACATAACAGCATATGCAATTAGATGAGCTTCACATTTGCACTGAGCCTGGGGAATTATATTGGAATGTTCCATTAAAGGTTTCCTTGACCAGGAAAAGTACATGACCTTCAACATGGGTTTCAACTGTGATACTGTGCAGTTGACTGAAAACAGTTGAGTGAAATTGTAAATGGATTTACTTACCTGTTAACTATTGACTTAATTTATAGCCTTAAAAAGAGCTAATATAGTGAAGTATTTGTAAAATAAAATAACTTTTAATTATTGCAAGGACTTCATATGAGTAGAGACACACATGAACATGTATACCTGAATAGGTATAAAAATTACAGAGCAATTGGGTCTACCAAACATCACCTGCCCACTTAATGAAGAACTCTTTCCCACTGCTGCTCTTAGTAAAGATAAATGTGCTATGACAAAACAAATATGCTTTTATACTTGTGGATTATAAATTATGAGTTATATAATGTTATCTTAAACAGTAAGTAATGTTTGACTTCCAAAGTCCACAGTCTATGTTAAACATGATTAGGCCTCCTTAAAAATAGCACAACAATAAAATTAGGAGACTTCAATACCATACTTTAACAATGGATAGATATTACAGATGATAATCAGTAAGGAAACAGTGGGCCAATATATTGGGAAACCAATATATCTATATAGAACATTTCTCACCATAACAACAAAATAAACACAAATTTTCATCAGTACATATATAACATTCTGCAAAATGGATTGTCTCTTAGGTCAAAAAATGTTTTAGCAAATTTGAGAAGATTGAAACTATATCAAGTATCTTTTCTAATAACAGTAGTATGGAGCTAGATATCAATAACAGGGGCTGGAGAGATGACTCAGTGCTTAAGGGCACTGACTGTTCTTGCACAGGATCTGGGTTTAATATCCAGCACTCATGTGGTGGTTGACAACCTTCCGTAACTCCAGTTCCAGGGACTCCCACACCCTCTTCTGGCTTCTGCAGGCATTGCCCGACAGAGGCACACTTACTTTCATGTAGGCAATACACTCATACACATAAAATAAATTAATAAACAAAATAGAAATAAAAGAGATCAATAGCAGAATGAACATTGAAAGATGTCACAAATGTGAGGAAAAATAGTATCTTCTTGGACAACCAAGAAGTGAATTATAATTTAAAAGAGAATTCAAATAATATTTTAATACAAATGAAAACAAATGCATAACACACCAAAGCTTTTGGGATGAAGCAAAATTGGCTCTAAGAGAAATTAATAGTTGCAAACAATTACATTAAGAAGAAAACAAAACAGCTAGAAAAAATATGGAAAATGTTTCATAAGAATAGGCAAACACATACTGAATACAGTCTAAAAACCATAGGAAACAACTAGAAAATAGACTAAAGAGATTATATCAAATTAAAAATATTCTAGACAGTGATCAATGATATCATAGATAATCTACAAAATGAAAGAAAATATTTGCAAACTATGTGTCTATTAAGCCATTAAAATTCAGAATACATAAGGATCTCAAATAACTGTACCACCCAAAAGGAAAAGATGACCAATAAAATGTGAGAGAAATATAAATAATACCAATAAAAATGAGAGATAAAATCTAAATAGACATTTCTCAAAAGAAGCTGTTCATACGGCCATTAGACATAAAAAGATATTATACTTGATGCAAAGTAAATTAAAAAAAAAACAACCATCTCAGGTAAGTCAGAAAGACTTATCAAAAATCAAGAGATTAAATATGCTGGCCATTATTTGTACACTATTGATGAGAATATAAATTAGTGCATCAAATATGAAAAACAGTATGGATGTTTCTCATAAAGTTAAAGTTACTGCATGATCTAGAAATCATACTACCATGTATATAGTGAAATTAGTGATTTGGGGAAGAGTTGGAATTATTAGCCACTGGAGCCTAGTAGAAGGTAATTATATCATCATGAACATCACCCCCAAAAGATATTACCTCAGCACTGTTGAGAATCCACTTATCTCTCAAAGAAAATACTGACCCTTCACAGTCTTTCTCTTCATTCTATACCACCATGGAATCTCCATCTTTCACAAAAACTCAATACCGTTCACCTTGAGTCCCTATCCAGAGTGCAAACAAATCAGGGCTGATTGATCTGAACCTCTTTAATTTATACAGCACCCAGTCTTGATGTTTGTTCTAGCAATGGAAGCAGTCTAATACAGTACTTTATAGTTTGTGTGATAGGAATGATAAAAACAAGCTGCTGTATGCTGTGCTGACCTTTGATGTGGTTATTTGGTCTTGAAGCTGGTGTTGTATCATCCATTGATGTTTTCCCTTGGCACCTTCACAGCACTTTCCAAAGCTATGACAGAAAAGCTTCAGGAGAGTAGTTTCATGTTAGGTGCAGCTCTATTGCTCCAAATCTTGTGTCAAGAATTATGTTCTATCTACAGCAGTAGAATCTTACCTTCAAGTTCTGGGAGGCCATCAAAGGCTGTGGCAATAGCTTGCATAATTTTGGAAGTCTCTTGGACTGGCCTGACCAACAACTCAGAAGAAGGTTTCTCCTGTCTGGCACTGTTTCTTGTTATATAACCATTATCTATGCACACAGACTCTTGTAGAGGTAATGTATGAGTAATTTATAATTAGGTTCTTGGACTAATGTGATTCCCTCTTTTTTTTAATGCAAGCTAGGCATTATTTATCTCCTCTCTCTCTCTCTCTCTCTCTCTCTCTCTCTCTCTCTCTCTCTCTCTCATTGTCTAACCCGTCCACTATAGTTTCCCTATTTAAAATGTCCCCATTTTCCCCATTTCTGCCTTGATAATACCAGTTACCTATGGTCCCATCTCACTTGAACTCCTTCTTTCCTTTTATCCCCGAGGTTCTTTGTATAAGCCCATACCCTCTCTGATTTAAATAGCCCAGTTTTTATCCATTTCTCCCTTAGTAACACCTGTCTCCTACTGTTGTTCTCTCTCAGATTTAATCTTTCCCTTTACCTCCCTCGTTACTTTTCATTATTCTGGTTCTTGCAGTTACGTCTGAATACATACTCACCAATAAGGATTTGGTGTTAGGATCCACATATGAGGGAGAACACACATCATTTGTTTTTTTAAGTCTGTGTTACTTCACTTAGTATAAAAGTTTCTAATTACATCCATTTACCTGCAAATTTCATGATGTTATCTTTCTTTACTGCTAAGTAAAACTCTGTTGTGTAAATAGTGGCACTTTTATCTAGGGGGCAATCAACAGATACTTAATTGGACTAAAAGCCCACCCAATGGGAGGAAACTCAAGTGTGGTACTGTGAAAATGTAACCAAAATACATATATCTGGAGTGGTCATAGATCTTAGAGAAAACCCCAAGATTGTCATATCTCTAGATTAATGTGATTTCTTACTATGTGCAAAATATGTATCCTTATATTTGCAGACAAATATCACAGTCACCACTCATCAAAGAAGCTCATTTCCCACCAGTCAGAAACTATTAGCAAGTAGCACAACTGGTCACACATGGACCTTGTCTATGAATTTCAAAGTCTTAAGGGACACATCTACAATACAACCTCTACACCTGAGGTCTGTGGAACATAGAACAGAGATAAAGAAGAGGACACTAATGAATCTTTCAGTTCTCACTAATGAAGCTCCCTTATGCAGCAGGGGGCCTGGAACACAAAAGTCACAAATGGCCAAAGTGTAGAGATCAACAGTCTTCTGAATGCTGTTCCTTGGACAGGACTCCTTTATTAAACTTTACCCACCCAAGGCTCAGGGACCATCACAGAAGAGGAGCTGTAAATATTTTAAGAGCGAGGGAGGAGGTGCATGACCATATGGAAACAGAGTCTTACAACTCCTGGGACCCTGATCATATGATTCTATGGCAATGGAAGTCCCACGCAAACTCAGGCAGACAAAAACCCAGCATAGAAATGGGAAAAGAACAGAAGACCCCAATCTTATCTGAAGAAATATTGGCAACTGATTGCTACTAGATGAAGAAGAGCTGATCTTCCTAAAACAAGAGACTCTAGATAGGCTGACTAGAACTCAGTGGATGGACTTGCACTGAGGAACGTCTGGGGATAATGATAAATGACAAAGTGGGCCTTAACGGGATGACAGAGTATATGGGCTCCATTGGGGGGGGCACAAAGGGAGGGTGTTGTGGTGGGGACAGGGGAATAAAAATGAGATGTTCTGTATGAAAGACAGAAAGATTCAACAAAAACAAACTTAAGAAAATAATAAGCTGCTCTGATTCTCTTCTGAATTCTTTATTAAAGCATATCATATTGATAGCTTAAAAATAGAAATCATCAAATGCTACAGACTTCAATTGTCTTCTTACTTAATTTAAAATGATGTCTCTACTTTTCTTTCATCAAGAATTACCTGCTTCTTTTTCTTATTACAATGCATTTTTTTCTTTTTTGATCATATAAATCCTTCTGGGATATTATGAAAGATATCTGGGCTAGATATGGAAGTCTATTTGTCCTCAGATAATTGTCTTCCAGTAAAAACCATTTCTGAGACTGTGTCTTTCCCTTGTACTAATGGTTATTTTTACAGAGGTGATGAGTTGCACTGAGACCTCTAAAAAACTAATTGGTTTACCCCATAGTGCTACCTGTAATAACAAAATTTCACCTTCAAGCTGAAGTGTAAAAGTTGTTAACCAGCTCAATCTTTGTGTTAAACTCTGATAAACCTTCAGATAATTTCCTCGGTAATTAATATCTGGTTTGTAATGATTTAGCATTTCTAAGAGTTCATATGATGCCAATTCATTCAAAGAATACTTTGGCATAACCAGACTCTTTCTAAGAGTACCTATGTAACATGGTAGTTCTTAGAATGTATCTACTTCCATACCAGATGAATTATGCTTCTAAAGATATGAGGTGAGAATCAGGGTGATTGGCACTGTTTAGACACAGATACTTCCAACTGTTAAACAGAATTGAAGCTCCGTACTCAGAATTGTTGACAGCAGCACTGATTCCATGGAGGGTGTTGAGCTACTCTCATCTGAAAAAATTCTTATCTTTTTCTTCCCGTCTCTCAAACATTTCCACCATGATGTTATTCAATTAGAGAACCCCGAAAAAAATACTCATCCTGTGGTCATTATTCTCTGGTATGTAATAATTTAGTTGGATATTTTAAAAAGATTTTATCTTTATTTTATAATTCTATGTATATGTAGGGGGAACTGGGGGTGTGTTTATGCACATGAGTGCAGTGCCTGGGGAGGCTAGAAGAGGACAAAAAATACCCTGGTGTCAGGGTTACATGTAGCTGTGAGCTGCCTAATGTGAATCCAAGTGCTCTTCACCACTGAGCCATCATTCTAGCAACTTGCTGGGCATTTATTTGGGGGCTCCACTGTCAGGAACTTAAACATAGAATAAGGACTACATCAGGTGTTCTTTAGATCTCAAACAACAGTAAGAACAATAAACTGTGTCTTGCCGTCCTGAGATTTTAATATCAGTATTTCTCTACAGTATTTCTGCCTTAAAAAGTCTTAAATAAGTACCATCACTTTAGGGCATATATGTTCAATGCAAATAATATCATTGTATATTTAAAAAAATAAATGTTTTTTATATTTAAAAAAATAAATGTTTTTTTTTTCCATTTGTAATAATAGTATTGTCCAACCTTTATGAATCTTTACTTGGAGTGTTCACAATTATTCTCTTATAACTTTCCAAACAAGCTTTCATAGTGGAGTGGTCCTTTATATAATTCAGAATATACTGAGTTCTGTCAGATAGTTCAAAAATGGTTCTGCTAGGATCTTCTAAACAGCTTTTGAATCCTTATTTTGTTTGAGCTTCATGGCTGTTTGTTTTCTTTTTTCCCTTTTTATAATTTGAGGATTTCATAAATGAGTATGCTGTATTTGCATCATTTCCATCCCAACTCTACCGCCTCTGTTCCTCCTTGTCTCTATCCCAATACCTGACAAAATAGATTCAAAACCAAAATTTTCAGAAGAAGAAATGAAGACGTTTCATTCTCATCAAGGGGACAATTAACCAAGAAGACATTTCTTTTTTCATGACTCTGGAAATAAAATCAGGAGTATTAGATACTCTGTAATACATGACTGACAAAAAACCACAATCAGAAAATATTAATTCTGTCTCCTGCTTTATTTTTGCCTTCCTAATTGCATATTAACATAGGATTAAATAATTATGTAACGATAATGCAGAAAATAAACTAGCAATAATGAGAGTCTAGACCTTAGTTGTCCTGCTTATAAATATAAGGCATTTCCCCTTTTTAATATACACTGAATTTTAGCAAAATTACCTAGTAAATCAAGATAAGATAATAACTTCTTTAGCTCATAATGTAAGCAAAAATTATTCGGCACTCTGCAAAATGATGCTACCAAAATAATATTGCTTTTACCTCGGTCAGTAGTGCAGCACACTTGAATCAGGAAGTGTTGAGAGCTATTGTATTCACAGTAATGTCTCACATTTGGCAAAACCATTTGATAACTTTGTTACAGGTTCTAATAAAAGTGTACTGAAATAGTTATGCTAAAGTTTAAATGACAATTTCCTTATAATTATTTTCACATTTGTAATTAAAGGTGACATATTATATATATATACATAAAACTCACCTACTTAGGTAGGTTATATTATCTAGAAATTTAATCTCAGGATAATAATGGTTATTACTAGCATTTATGTGCTTTAAGAAAAAGGTCATTAATTCTTTCTTATAGGACAGAAAAAAATTGATCACATTTCAAATTCTAGACGATACCACAAAAACCCAGAAAAACAAGTTTGTGACTAAATGATTAAAATCCCTCTATATATGTTCTTTGATCATCACAGCACTCATGTCCTTTGTACCAAAATTTCATGCTTAATTCCACTTAAATGAATATAATATTCAAAGCATTTAAACTATAATAACTATAATAGTGTCTGAGTGTGAATGTAGTGAAGCCACACTTACATATCTCACATATTTGTGTCTATAGGTCTTTTAGAAGTATGAATTCTAGTTCCACAATATCCTCCAGTTAGAATGAAAGGTTTTCTTTATTTCCACATCTATCATTCATTACAATTTATAAGGCAAATAACACTCAACTCGAACTTGCTTAGGTTTTTTGGAAGGTATTTATATTCAGTAGCAAATAGTTTCAGAGTTAGTTCCATGTAGTTAGTTTCATATGACTTAATGTTTCACCAACCACCTAGTTTATTTCAGAGAAGATGCTCTGTTTATGATGTATCCAATTAGTTACTCAGGTGATCATCTTTTGATAGCAACATCATTTTTAGAATTAAACCAAGCTGTATATTTTTCTCTTCCATATTGAGAAAGCAGAATCTATCTAGTCTTCAAAATGGAACAAATTTCCAAAGAGTTCTCTCTGAATGAGGTAATTTTTTTCAAGTATCTTTCCTCAAATTAATAATTCCTGTGACTTAATTAAAGCTATATCTTTTTATTACTTCAGACCAGACAGACTTCAACCATTCAGCGAATTTCTTATAAAGTGTAAATAAGATGAACAAATGGAACAGGAGTACAAAAGCATGGCAAAATACTGTTCAGAACATTATCTTCCTCTCAATATGTCATTATAATCTTAGCATGTATTAGGTGTTAAGTTTAAATGACTTAGAAGATGAACTGTGCTCATTTTTGAGATTACTCTGTTTTTACTATTCATCATTCCCTAAAGTTATTAATATATCCCAGATATGTAGTCTCAACTATTTAGGTAGAAAATTACTCCAGTGGGTCAGTACAAAACACAATTCATGCAGTTAACATTCCTCCCTTCCTATTAAAATCTGCTTTTCATAAGAAATGAGCATAATGCTATCCATGTTAAAACTCCATCATAAAAGAAAACTGTATTGTTAATTGAGGACTGAAGCCTGACTGTAATATTTCATCTTCTTTAACATGAGTCCAGCTACAGAAGTCATACAAGACTTCTGAAGAATTACATGCATACAATACCAATACCCTAGGTATGGAAATATTACTTTGCTTGCTAGAAATATATTGGGAATGGATATTGAGTGGAGATAGCCAAGTACTGTTCTTAAGACTGACAATAATAGCTATAATTATAATAGAATCATTATGATGACATAATAATTATATTGTTGGTGATCTTCCTCTTTTTATAAAACCTCATGTTGGTAGTGAAGCATTGATTTGGTCACAGCTAAGAAACATGACATTCCATAAAAATACTTTTCTTCAAATTGTGCAAGAATAACTCATTTTTTATGTAGGTCCAAGTCTGAAAGTACCAAGATATTCTTTGTTTTAGTCAGTTTGAGCAGCTATAATACAGTGTATTAAACTGATTGCTTTGTAAGAAGAAATTTACTTCTGATTTTTCTGGACAATGGTAAGTAAATAATAAATTTGTTGTCTGCTGAGGCTCTGTTCTTTACAGATAACACCTTGTATGTCTTCACAGGAGGCTCCTTCAAATCTCTTGCATGTATATTCATCCCACTCATAAAGGCTCTGGCTAAATGCCTTATTTCTATTTTTTTTTTACTTTTTTATTTAATAACCACATGATTAGAAGAACCATTTCATTACAGCTTTAACATATTCAGTAACAAATTCCAGAGCAAGGTTACACACATAAAATTTGGTTTTTACCCTTTAAAGAAGATCTCTATTTCATTTTAAAATATGCTGTTTCCTATGTTTTTAATGCTACTAACACATAGATGTTTGAACATGTGTCTTTAATCTCTATGTATCTAATCACAGTCGATTACACTCAGATCCTTAGTACCTGAGTATGGATATAAAGTCATCAGGTAGATTTCACTGGTAATGTTTATCAACTCTACTAATTAACATGAAGTAAATTTTTATGCTTCCTCCTGAAATATGTCTTTTCATTAATTTGTTGATTTTTTGTGTGTATATCATACAGAACATCCCACACAATCTTATTTCTTAATTGTATCACCTGTGGTATTAAATTTCAACATAGGAATGGGGGTAATACAATATTAAGACTGTAGCGCTCCCTGAAAAATAAGCTTTACTTTTTAAATATTTTTATTGAGCTTTTGTAATTTCATGCAACATTTCTTAGTTAAATTGAGACCCCCTCCCTCATACATGCCTCCCCCATTCCCCTTCCAGACCTCATGTATTCCACCATACATGTTAAATCCTATTCATTCAGGCATTTGTACCCAAATGTCTCTCAGTGTAAATTTGTCCACTGGAGTCTAGTCAGCCCATCCAGTGACTGTATGTAAGTCATACTATCACTCATTGAGCAAAGATCACTCTCAAATAATTCTCAGTCTACTGTCAGGTCACCACATGTTTCTCTCCTTGCATTTAGGCCCTTGTTTAATTGAATTGACATGGGTCCTGTGTTTGAAACCACCATTGCCATAAGTTCATGTGAGCCAGCTTCTAGTCACCTGGAAGCCATCTGCTTCCCTGTGTTCATGAACCAGCTCTGGAGCTTATGATCTGTCTGCCCCCTCTTTCCATTGTCCTTTTTCCAGGTTCTCTTGCACTTTCCCTTGTTTGTTTCTAATTTCCTTATTTTCATCAAACATAAGTCATCAATCTTAACAATACCGTAATCATAAGATAAGTTCTTATCCACACTAATTCCCAGCATTATTTCTCCTTGGTTGAGCTCCTTCATCCGAATTAAAAAAAAAAAAAACAAAAAAACTAATAAATAGTTGAGAAGAGAAAATGCCTTATTAGAAGTTTCCCTATCATCTGAATCTCACAAGGATTAACAAGGATTAATGACCAAGAAATTGAAGGTTTTATTCTAAGAATAGAGTAAGGATTGGAAAATTTATAACAACTATTTGTTGGTCTAGTAGAAACTGTGTTTCACTAGCAGGGCCATTCACCAGCATGAAATATTAGCAGCAAAGTCCAAGCTTACCACTTACCACAAGTCTTATGTCCCAAAGGCAACAGATTCATTTGGTTGCCAACTTGGTTGCCAATGACTAAAATTGAAGACTACAAAAGAGTATTTCCAACCAAAGTACACATCATCATTGGATTTTGTAAAGTTTTATCAGTCAAAATGGTTTAATGGAATTTCATAGGTTTAGTCACCATTGTTTAAATATTTTTATTGATTCATTGAAAAGGTTATAAGATGTATTTTGATCATACTTACATGCCCTCCCATATATCCACCCCTCACCCTACTACCACATCCACTCCACTACCTCTCTGATTTGATGTTCTCTACTATTTTTTTTGTTTGATTTTTGAAAGACTATTGATTCTGACCTCTCTCTGCTTCCCTGGGCTGCACAACCTGCCAGCCTCTCTCCTGGGTAACACCTGGGGCACCCACTGGACCTCGACTCCCCTAGTCTCATTCCCCCTCCCAGCTCCCCCTCTTCAACTCTCCTAGCCTGTGTACTGGCCCATTTTTTTGTCTTGGCACCCCAGACAGTGGGGATGACTGCTCAGCTCAGAGCCACAATTGCTTCCCGATACTTTGCATCCAGACCAACTCAGTTCCTTCTGGAGGTCGTCAGGAGCCTCTGGGCCAGATGTTGCTTTCACATCCTTCTGCTTCCCTGGGTGGCATGACGACCAGCTGCCTGAGACCAGCATTTTCCTGGGCCCATCTCCCAGGCCTATCCAGCCCACAAATTCCTGAGGACAACATCTTTCCTGGAGGGATCCAGACCTTAGGAGAAAGCCTATGAGGATCTGATCCTCATCAGACTTGGGCCTCTGTGGGAACTCCTGAAGACTAAAGCAATTTGGCCACTCCAATATAAAATCAAAAGAGAGAACCAGAAGTCTAGACCTACAAGCTTTTCATGTCCAACAAGTAAACCACAAAGTCACATAAAGTTTATAAAAAGAAGCAGACCTAAACTTGAAGGCTTGAGCCTCACATAAGAATCAGAAACTACAAAAGAAATTTACAAGTCAAAGTCAGAGAGAAAAAAATAACATGAAATACAAAAATAACATATCCCCAGCAAATATCAATAGTCCTCTAGAGGAGCACAATGAGAACCCCCTCGAGATAATGCAGGACATGGAACTCAAAAGAACAACTATGAGCATGATAAAAGAATTCAGTAAATTTAAAGAACACACAAAGAAATCAAAGAAATGAAGGAAGATGGGGATAAACTTCTGAATGAATTCAGAAGAGTTTGAAATATTGCAGACTACTCAGGCTGAAATGAAGAAGGAAGTGAGAAACTCAGTAAGCCAATTAGAAATGACAGAAAAGGCCTCACCAATAGGATGAATGAAATGGAAAACAGAATATCAAGACTGGAAGATAAAGTGGACAAACTAGACCACTGAAGCAAAGATTGTGAAAAATTGAAGAAAATGCAAGAATGGATGCTGGAATCGCGTGACACAATGAAAAGACCAAACTTACGAATCATGGGCATAAAGGAAGGAGAAAAATCTCAAGATAATGGTATGATTAGAACTTCAACAGAATTGTAGAAGAAAATTTCCCCAAATTAAAGAAAGACATGCCCATACAAATAAAGAAGCATATAGAACACCAAATAGACAGGACCAGAAGAGCAACTCTCCATGGCACATCTTAGTACAAACACTAAACGTGCAGAACAAAAAGACATTATTTAAAGCTGCAAATGAGAAACAAGTCACATATAAGGGAAAACCCATTAGGATTACAGCTGACTTTTAAGTGCATCTATGAAAGCCAGAAGAGCCTGAACCAAAGTATTCCCAGTTTTAAATGAGCACAGATGCCAAACCAGATTGCTATGCCCGGCCAAAATGTGTAGTATAGTCGAAGGGGAAAGAAAAATCTTCCATGATGTAAATAAGCTGAAAGAATTTATGCCCACAAAACCAGCCTTTCAGAGAGTTCTTTAAACAATACAAAAAGCTGAAGAAGGAGATGACTATACCCAAGGGGTTGCAGAAAGAATTCAGTGAAGGTATAACTGTGGAAAAGCACAGCTATATCAAGGATGTCAACAGAAATAAAAATGACAGGATTCAATACTCATCTTTCATTAATGACTTTAAATATCAATGGACTGAACTCTCCAGTCAAAAGAAACAGACTAGATGAATAGATTAAGAAGCAAAACCCACCTTTAGGTTGTCTGCAAGAAACTCATCTCACTTTCAAGGACAGTTGCTACCTTAAGGAGAAATGAACGAAAAAAAAAAAAAAATACCGAGCAAGTGGTACTAAGAAAAAAGCAGGCGTTGCAATTCTAATATCTGACAAAATAAACTTTAAACTAAAACTAATCAGAAGAGATAAATAGGGCCACTTCATTCTGATCAAAAGAATAATAAATCAAGAAGATATTACAATCCTGAACATATATTCACCAAACTCTGGTGCACCTAACTTCATAAAAACAGCACTACAGGACTTTAAGACCAAGATTAATTATAACTCATCAGTAGTAGGGCACTTCAATACCCCTCTGTCTCCATTAGATAGGTCAACACGACAGAGCGTTAACAAAGAGACACCTAAATTAAACAATACCATGCATCAAATGGCCCTAACAGACATCTACTGAATATTCTACCAAAGCACCAAAGGATATACTTTCTATTCAGCACCCCTTGGAACCTTCTCCAAAATCAACCATACTGGGGCAAAAAACAGACCTCAACAAATACAAAAAGATTGAAATAATTTCATGCATTCTATCAGACCACAATGCAATAAAGCTTAAAATCAACACCAGAATAAGCCCTAGTAACCACATGATGACATGGAGATTAAACAACACACTCCTGAATGATGAATGTGTCAAAAGAGAAATTAAGAAAGAAATAAAAGTATTCCTGGAACTAAAAGAAAAGGACAATACAACACAACAAAACCTCTGGGACACGCTGAAAGCTGTCCTTAGAGAGGAGTTTAAAGTTCTAAGTACCTACATCAAAAAATCTGAAAGAACACAAATAAACGACTTAACATTACAACCCAAGACACTTGAAAACAGAAAAAAACAAATGAAAACCAAACCCAGCAGACAAGAAGAAATAACAAAAATCAGGGTGAAAATTAATGAAATCAAAACAAAGAAAAAAAAGACAAAGAATCAATGAATCCAGGAGCTGGCTCTTTGAAAAGATACACAATACTGACAGACCACTAGCCCAGTTAAACAAAAGAAAGAAAGAGCACCTCCAAATCAACAAAATCAGAGATGAAAGGGGAAACATCACAACAGACACCAGAAACATACAGAACATTATAAGGGAATACTTTGAAAACCTATATGCTACCAAATTCAAAAACCTAAAAGAAATGGATGCATATCTAAAGGCATGGGAACCATCAAAACTAAACCAAGAAGAGATTAACAGCTTAAACAGACCCATATCACAAAAAGAAATTGAAACAGTAATACAAAACCTCCCAACCAAAAAAAGCCCAGGACCAGATGGATTTACAGCAGAATTCTATCAGACATTGAAAGAAGATCTACATCCAATACTACTTAATTTATTCAAAAAAATAGAAATGGAGGGAAAACTTCCAAATTCCTTCTATGAAGCCAGCATCACTCTCACACCAAAGCATGGTAAAGATAAAACCAAAAAAGAAACCTATAGACCCACCATGATCAAGTAGGCTTTATTCCAGAGATGCAGGGATGGTTCCATATACATAAGGCAATACATGTCATAAATCATATAAATGGGCTCAAAGATAAGAACCACATGGTCATCTCAATAGATGCAGAGAAGGCCTTTGACAAAATTCAACATGCATTTATGATCAAATTTCTACCAGGAATTGGAATGGAGGGATTATACCTCAACATAAAGCCGTATATAACAAATCCACAGCCAACATCATTCTAAATGGAGAAAAACTGGAAGCATTCCCATTGAAATCAGGAATCAGACAAGGCTTTCCACTATCTCCACACCACTTTAACATAGTGCTTGAAACTCTTGCAAGAGCAATAAGAGAAGAGAAGGAATTTAAAGCAGTAATAATTAAAAAAGAAAAGAACAAATTATTTCTTTTTACAGATGATATGATATTATATCTAAGAGAATGCCAAAAATTTCACCAGAAAACTCCTAGAAATTATTAACACGTTCAGTAAAAGTGCCATGTTACAAAGTTAATCTACAAAATTGTGTAGCCTTTCTATATACCAATAACAAGCAATCAGAGAAAGAGTACATGGAAACACTCCTCTTCACAGTAGCTGAAAAAAATTATCTTGGAATAAACCTGACCAAAGATATTAAAGACCATTACAATGAAATTTTTAAATATTTAAAGAAAGAGATTGAGGAAGACACCAGAAAATGGAAGGACCTCCCATGCTCATTGATTGGGATAATGGATATTGTAAAAATGACCATCCTCGTAAAAGCCATTTATAGATTCAATGCAATGTCAATCAAAATCCCCCATGACATTTTTCATAGATTTGGAAAAAAAACATGCTAAGATTCATATGTAAGCACAAAAGTCCTCAGATACCCAAAGCATCCTTGAGCACTAAGAGCGATGCTGGAGGGATTACTATACCAGATTTTAAGCAGTATTACAGAGCTATACTCATAAAAACAACATGGTACTGGCACAAAAATAGACACATAGATCAATGGAACAAAATTGAAGACCCAAATACGAGTACACTCAATTTCAGCCACCTGATATTTGACAAAGGTGCCAAGAACATTATTGGAGGAAAGACAGCACGTTCAGCAAATGGTGCTGGCAAAACTGGATTGCCATGTATAGAAGAATGAAACTAAGCCCCTGTCTTTCACTATGCACAAAACTCAATTCCAAATGGATCAAAGACCTCAATATAATGCCTGAAACTCTGAAACTGTTAGAAGAAAACATTGTCAAAAACCTATAAGATATATGTATAGGAAAGGATTTTCTAAACCCAACATCAATTGCTCAGGAGACAAGGTCAAGAATCAATAAATGGGACCTCATTAACCAAAAACCTTTTGTACATCAAAGGAGGCAACCAGGGAAATGAAGAGAAAACCCACAGAATGGGAGCAAATCTTCACCAGCTACACATCTGACAGAGGTTGAACATCCAGAATACATGATGAACTCACAAAACACAGAATCAAGAAAGGAAGTAACCCAATTCAAAGATGGTCTAAGGAGATGAACAGAGAGTCCTCAAAAGAAGAAATAAAGATGGCTAAGAAGCATCTTAATAAATGTTAAACATCGCTAGTAATTAGGGAAATGCAAATTAAAACCACTTTAAGATTTCATCTTGCCCCAGTCAGATTGGCTAAGGTCAAGGGAACAAATGATAGCAAACGTTGGAGAGGATGTGGGGAAACAGGAACACTCATCCACTGCTGGTGGGGCTGCAAACTTGTTCAAACCCTCTGGAAAGCAATGTGGAGAACTCTTAAAAACTATGGGTGTGGTGGTGCTTGCCTTTAATCCCAGCACTCAAGAGTCAGAGAAAGAAGGATCCTCTAGTAGTTCAAGGCCAGCCTGGTCTACACAGTGAGTTCCAGGCAGCTGGAGCTACTGGGGAGACCCTGTCAAAAACAAAACAAAACAATCCAGTTAACCATGATGGGACAAAGAAAAAAT
This sequence comes from Nannospalax galili, assembly GCF_000622305.1. Lineage (NCBI taxonomy): Eukaryota > Metazoa > Chordata > Mammalia > Rodentia > Spalacidae > Nannospalax > Nannospalax galili. Next base: position 6,984,958 of record NW_008339433.1, on the reverse strand, counting down.
GAAGGAAACTTTAAAAAATATTTTTTAAAATCACTGCCTAACCAGGCACCATTCCCAAAAATTCATGTGCTATATGACACAGTGTTTTACCTTTGACCTAAATTAATATACCAAAGCAACCTAAGTGTCCCTCAATTGATGAGTGGATAATGAAAATGTGGTTCATTTATACGATGGAGTTTTACTCAGCAGTAAGGAAAGATGAAATCATGAAATTTGCAGGTAAATGGATGGAACTAGAAACTGTTATACTAAGTGAAATAACACAGACTCAGAAAAAACAAACAACAACAACAACAAAAAACCCTGACATATGTTCTCCCTCAAATGTGGATCCTAGCACTATATCTTAATAAGTGAGTATGTATCCAGACATAACTACAGGAACGAGGATAAGAAAAAGAGCCAGGGAGGTAAAGGAAAAGAAAGAATCTGAAAGAGAACAGTTGAGAACAGGTGTTAATATCAGAGATATGGATAAAAACTTAGGTTAGTTTAAGGGGGGAGGAAAGAGTATACAAGGAACCTAGGGGATATAGGGAAAGAAGGAGCTCAAGAGAGGTAGGACCATAGGAGAGGGTAATATTAAGGGAGAAATGGGAAAAATGGAAGCACCTTAATTGGGGAAACCATGATGGTAGGGTTAGACAATGCAGGAGATAAATAATGCCTAGCTAGTTTTAAAAGCCAGAGGAAAAATCATATTAATCCAGTAACCTACTGATAAATTATATATACCAGACCAAGAAATATATGTCTAGGCAAAGTTTATCTGAGAACAATTGGTCTTTGTCCAAGCTTTATCTACATGGCACATGGTAATTAAAAGTACCAGACTGCTGGTACTAAACTTTTTGGATGTTTACAGACATACTTTGAGGCCTATACTAATTTGGTCAGAAGGACATAAAGGACAGTTTTTGCTCCTTGCCCTCTTAGGTCGACTAATTCCAGGGGACTATGAGCATTTCTCAAAATGTTCTGAAACTGTGGTGAGTCACCTGTGTTCTTGTTCAAGGAGGCCATGGAGACCCCACAAGATGGATTTGAACCAGTGTCCAGTCTACAAAGAGGAGGGTCAACACAGAGGAAACACTTCCTCCACACTTCCAAGCAAAGCCAATCATGATGGAGTAGGAACTTTGACTTATCTGCACATAGATGGAATGGGTAAGAGAAAGGAGCCAAGGGCTCCTCCCAAGCCCATGAGACCCCTGGGGAACAGATCCTCAATCTTATCTAAAGGAATATTGACAACTGGTTGCTGTTAGATGAGGAACACTGACCTTCCTAAAACAAAAACTCTAGATAGGCTGACTAGATTCACCGGATGGACAAGTACTGGGGAATAGTGCAGGTGCCAACAATACAGCAGACAGGAGCAAGGATAACAGAGTAAAAGGGCCCTAGTTGGGGTCGGAGGAGGCTATGGGAGGGTGCCATCTGGGAAGTGGGTATACAGATGAATAAGATTGTTTGGGAGGTTTTCATATACACACAAAAAATCAACAAATTAAAAAAATAAGTTATATTCGAGGAGGAAGCATAAAAGTTTACATCATGTTAATTAGTAGAGGTGATAAACATTACCACTGAAATCTACCAAATGACTTTATATCCATACACAAGTGCCAAGGATCTGAGTGCAACTGACCATGACTAGTAATAATCAGATACATACAGATTAGAGATACATGCACCAACATCTAAGTGTTCTTAGCAAACTTTTTGGTGGTTAGCCTTAGCCTTTAACGGCTGTGCTATCCCTCCAGCCCAGGTTGGAGAATTTGGAAAGGGAGTGAAGGGCAAATTCACCAAGCAGCAACAGTGACAAATTTCACATTAGTGTTGAAGCTTGGTAGTAAGTACAGTTTTGTCAGTAAATAATACTCAAAAATTATAGTAGACATATTGTGATGGCTAATCCTGGGTGTCAACTTGACTGGATCTGGGGTTAACTGAAATGAGAGAGATCTTCTTAATTGGATGATCTGAAGCTGGAAGACACACCCTAAATGTGGGTGTTACCTTCTGATGGCAGCCCGTATAAAAGGCCATGGCAGAGGACACCACCTCGCTTCTTGCTGCTTGCCTTCTCTCTCGCTGGTGAGTTTGTCTTTTTGCTGTAGACTGAAGACTAGCTGATCTTTTGGAATTCATCAGACCTTCAGCGCCAGATTGAGATTACTGAGACATCCAGCCTCATGAACTGAGCAACTAGGATTCTCAGCATCTCCAGTGTGGTGCAGCCATTGTTGGACTACTCGGACTCTATCCTGTGAGCTAAGCTGATAAATCTCTATACATATATATTCATTCTACCAGTTCTGTTTCTTTGGAGAACCTTGACTACTATATATACTTTAAAAAATACTATTGATTCTAACTTCTGTTCCTGAAAGGCTCATAGGTGTGGGTACATTTTTTTTGAAACCTGTTCAGTGTCACACCCTTAAAGAAAACTGTCTCCCTCTCCCAGAAACTATTCATTGCCAGTAGATCTTCAGCATGGGCTTGGGTTAATTGCCCAACTTCCCCCACCATGCTAGGGTTTTGACTGGTTTGAGTTTATGCAAGTCCTGTGTGTGCTGTCAAAACTGCTGTGGGTTCACATGTGCAATTACCTTGTTGTGTGCAGACAACAAAATTCCCTTGCATTCATTTGCGACTCTGGTTCTTAACATACTTCTGTTCCCTTTTTAACAATGATCATTGAGCCTACTTAAAACTGAACACTCAGCAGTCTCATTTTATGCATGTAGATCAGTTGTGGGTCTCTGTGTTAATCTCCAAGATTGTAAGAAGTAGCTTCTTATGAGAGTTGAGAGGTGCACTAATCTATGAGTATAACAAATCATTCATTAGGAGTCAGTTTAATTATATA
>NW_008339433.1:6955834-6982063 GCF_000622305.1 Nannospalax galili | reverse complement strand
ATATATAATATTATACATATAGTAGAATAATAGTAGTAGGATCTACACCATGGCCTGTGACATGTGTAGCCACAGATTCTTAGCCTTAGAGTAGTTTCAGGTATAGGTTCCATTTTGTGAAGTGGGGCTTAAATCTAATCAGAAGTGGGCTGGTTATTCCCACATCATTCATTCCCACTATTGCACCAATGAGCATATCTTTCCAGGTCAGAGCTTATTGTAGCTCCTTAGGCCTCAGAGATGATTAAGGTTGGTCATTACTTTTCTCTTCCAGGAGTGTGATCACCACATTTTAGCACTATTAATCATATTAATGCCAGTAGAGATGAAGCTTTGAGTTCAGTATTAGCTTGATTCCTCCTTGTTTAATCTGTGACTCACATATATAGTTTCTTCAGCAATTCGGTCTTACTATCAAGGTCTGGGTGAATAACCAAGAGTAATGGCAATAGCCAGTATTTTTTGAGGGTCTGTGGGACCCCTTTTGGTCAAATCCAAAAGAGGGAGGCCATTTCTGGCATTAGGCTTTTTATATGTTAGACTATGTTGCTTGGTAGTACCAATGAAGCCCCATTATTGAAGAAATATAGCAATAATTTTATAGTGGAAATAAATAATTTGTATCTCAGAAAATGTGAAACACTTTTTATTTCAGATGATTTTATATATATGAATCATCATCATCTTCATCATCAACATTACCATCATCATCATTGCTAACTTCGAATTATTTGGCATTTCAACTGATTATTGAGTATGAACCAAGACCATAATACAGAAGATATGTACTTGTTCATTGACATTAATGTACCTATCTTGTCCTCAACAATTTTTCTCCCATATTTAGGATTATAGATAGGGCATACTCCATTTGAGTATGTCATTCACCATAAAGCCCTCAGTACCATGTGCTCTTATATTGTCCCCTGACTTTTAATGTACTGACATTGGGTAAAATAGCAACTGAAATAAATAAATATCGACTGGAGTTCTATAACCCTGAAATGAGTTTGGGGTCAGATTAGTGACTTCCATGAAAAGCTTGGGAGAAGAAAAGTACTCGTGCATATTCTGATGTGATAATGGGTCACTTTAAAATATCTAGAGGAAGAAGGTCAAATTTGTATTAGGACCCTTAAACAGAGAATAAAATTGACACTACTGAGATGTTTTTCACACTACAATTTTACTGAAGACTGACAATATAGTATCTTACTTGCTTATTGATCATGTAGCATACATGATGCAGAAAAGATGGATATAATTTAGCATGAAAGGAGTAACTAGACTATATATCATTTTGTGTTGACAAACCACACCTTACATAATAAATTACATTCCTGCAAGACAATCTTGTAATTTTATAGGTGATGAGATAAGATTGAGCCTCAAAGAAGGAAGAAGTGCACCTATGGTTATACATGCAGGAATTTGAGAGGTGAACCTATGGGCTGAGTCCTAAGAATACATGCCATGAAAATTTTAATTACCTTAATAGTTTCTGCAACAGAAAATAAGATCAAGTGCCAACAACTGATGAAAGTTGATAATGCCATTTAATGTTTTTCAGAGGACTTATCTGACCTAACCATAGGCAGAATTAAAGTTGCAGTTTCTAATTATACTGTATCCATCTATAAAATCATATGTCTTGTCTCTCTTATTCATATTGACTTATAAAGTTGAACTCAATTCTGCTGACAATACTTTTTCTAGAAAAACTGCTTTAGAGTCTTATTTTTTACCTTAACTGAATCAAAGTACTCACAGAATCGTTCTTGCTCTTTGTCTATGAGATACTCAGGTTAAGAGTTGTTCCAGTTTCACCCTAAATGTGGTTTTCTTTTCCAAGGTCACAGCCAATAAACTGAAAAATAGGGACTAAACTTCAGTTTGTGTTCCAATTGTGTTTTGCATTCTTTGCTCTTAACTTCAAAGGCCTTTCTGAGATTAATATTAAGTAGACACAAAGTTTAGTTCATCTGGAAATAAAATAAAATATATAAAAACCTCCATTTAAAAAAAAGACATATTTGAGGAGGAAGCATAAAAATGTACTTCATATTAAATAGTAAAGATGATAAACATTACCAGTGAAGTCTACCTGATGACTTTATATCCATACTCAGGTACTAAGGATCAGAGTGTAACCTACTGAGTAGTAATAATCAGATATATAGAGATTAAAGACAGATGTGAAAACATCTAAGTGTTAGTAGCATTAAAAATGTAAGAAACAGCATATTTTAAAATGAAGTGGAGATCTTCTTTAAAGGGTAAATCTCACTCAATTTTATGTCTTACAGGGTTTATACTGAGTTCAATATTGTATAACTGTATTAATTCAACTGTAAACCCAAAAATTTACAGCCACTTTTGAAAGAGATGTATCCTTGCTCTGGAATGTTCTACTGAATACGTTAAAGCTGTAATGAAATGCTTCTTCTAATCATGTGGTCATTAAATAAAATTTTTTTTAAAAAAAAAACCTCCATGAGATATGTGCTTCACAGCTATGTTTGACCACAAGACAACCTGTACCATAGCCTCAAATAAGTAGGAAAGGAAAGTAACTGACAACAAATTTTCTGACCTTAGTAACAGAACAAAGTATTCCTTGAGACAAGAAATGTTGGCTATAGAGCAAAACAAATCAAAATGAAGATCAATTGCTATTTCTCGCAAATCCTTTTGAAAACTTAATACACTGAGGAATTATCCATTTCTAAATGGAATTTTGAAATATTTACACTTGGTGATATATTCAGAACCAAGTACTGAGATGTAATAAGAAGTATTTGCTAGAGGATTAGACATAATTCTTCGAATATAAATGTATTCTACAAAAGAACATCTTTGTTCATTAAAAGAAATTGAAATTTTACTCAACTTTAAATAAGATGTGCAGCAAATACTCCTCTTCAAAATATGATGAGATGAGTGAGCCACTCACAAATAAAATATTCATTTTTAATGAAGTGATAATTTCTTATTTTGTGGTTTTCATCTTATGAAAAATAATGGTCTTGAGAACAATAAAGATTTCTGAAATGAGCACAAAGAACTATAAAATATATTTTTGTCTACAAATTTGTAATACTTTTTATTCTATAAATGTAAAATATAGCTAATCAAAACATTTGATTGTGCTGCCACAGAACCCAATGCTCATCACCATGGATGCCTAGAATCTAGCCAATAACTTATCATCACAAGTAATAATGTGTTTTTGATCGCATCTTACTCCATTTCCTCCAACACACTAAGCCATCTTGATTTTTAGAAATGCTTTCATCAGGCTATCACAACCAAGGATCATCAGTAACTTTTAACAGCTAGCATTACAAGAAATAAAGAGTTTATCCTTATATGTAACCCATACTCTATATAATTTTTTGATTACACCTGCAGTTTTTTTTTCTAAAAACCTGAAAACGTATATATACCTCAATTATTCTTTGGATTAGATGTAATAATTAGAAATTTTAAGCAACTTTCGAATGATTTGTTTAATTTCTTCAAACTCTTATATGGACATTTCAGTGAAAGGGATCACATCAGCAATTATTTCCATAAATCTTACAGAATATTAGTTTTGGTGTTTTCTTAATGCTTTGAGAATTCCATACAATGAATTTGATCATATCCATCACTCTCCCCCAAGTTCCTGCAATATTCACCCCCCCTTCTTGACCCGCTCATTTTTTTGTCCTTTAAAAAAATAGGGTTCAATTAATGTTTAAGAATGGATGCAAGTGTCCGGGCGTGGGGGCGCACGCCTTTAATCCCAGCATTTAGGAGGCAGAAGCAGGTGGATCTCTGTGAGTTTGAGGCCAGCCTGGTCTACATAGCAGGTTCCAGGCCAGCTGGGACTACAGGGAGACCCTGTCTCAAAAACACCAAAAAAAATATGGATGTAAATGCAGGCATGGTGTCATGTGCCTTTAATCCCACCCCTCGGGGAGGCAGAGGCAGGTGGATCTCTGCCTGATGGGGGCTACCCTTCTTCACATTATGACTTCCAGGTGGGCTGTGACTAGAGAGACCTTGTTAAAAAACAACCAACAAAAAGACCAAAAAAAGAAAAAGAATGGATGTAAATGCACCTGTGTGTGCAATGCCCGTGGAAACCAGACAAATGCATTGTATCCCCTGGAACTGACTGGAGCTGAGGATAGTTGTTAGCTGCCATATCGAGCCTGGAAACTGAATCCAGGTACTCTGACAGAGCATCCCATGCTCTTTACCACCTGAGCCATTACTCCAGTAGTTTCACCTTTGAATTCAATGTTATCTATAACATCCTGAAATAATTGATCAAATTCTACTCATCCTTGGCTAAATCTTGAATTTATGCATTAGCCATACTGATTTTCTCTCTCTTCTTCATATACAACACAACTTCTTGTTAGCCTTTAATATTTACCGTATCCTTAACCTAGAATTCTCCTTTCTTTATGTGCATACCTTTCATCTCTATTGCTAACTGGATCCTATACATTTTTCAAATTTCATATCAGAGCCAGGCATGACACTACAAGCCTGTGAACTCAGCACTTAGGGGAGCTGAAGCAAGTTGCACAAAATTCAAAGATAGTTTTGACTACATAGGGAGTCAAAGGTGAGTTTAATATACATATTGACATTATTGTGGAAAAATCATCTCAGTTACTGCTTTTTGTTTTCTTCTTTTGAGAAAGCATACTGCAGTGTATCCAAGACCGGTTTTCAACTTACAATCATCCTGTCTCCCTTTTTTTTACCAGATTGCTGGAATTGTTGTGTCTTCTACAAGCCTTTAATCCCAACATATGGGAGGTAGAGGGAGGTGGAGCTCTATGAGTTCAAAGCCTGCCTGGACTACATAGACATTTCTAGTCCAGCAATAGGTATATAAAAATTATAGGATGGAAACTCTCAGTCATATTTTTCTTCAAAATTACCAATGAAATTGCATGTACACTTATAATTTTAATTAGATATTTACATTTATGTCTATTCCTCTAGACTGGTGACAGAATGGGGGGATTTATTTTCAACTACATTATTTCCCAAAGTGACTGGCATGTCATAAATATACATTGTCGTTTCCCCAGATTTAACTATAATGTTTTCTAATGAGTTCTATGCTTGTCTCATGTAGAAATGGGTATTTTGTTGTTATACAATAATGTCTGTTGATAGAAAGTATATCTTTGAAACAATAGCTGCACCCATGAACTCTTCACATTATGGTACCTAAACAAGACCTGTTAACATGACAACCTGAATGGAGGAAGTTTCACATGAAATAAAGAGCTACAAGTGGGGCTGGATAGATGGCTCAACAGTCAAAAACACTGACTGGTCTTGCAGAGGGCCTGATTTTGGTTCCCATCATTCACATGGCCGCTAACAATGGTCTGTAACTCCAGTTCCAGGGGAACCAAATGCTGCTTCTGACCTCCATAGGCATTGCTTGGCACAGGTGAACTTACACACATGCAGGCAATACACTCATTCCTTTTAAAAAATAATAAAGAAAATATTTTAAAACATATACAGGCCATCACTGGATGCTAAAGGAGGGAGAATCAGTTTTCTCCAGGAACAAGCTCACTAATAGTTTATTAAACCCAAGTGGGCAGCTCTAAACACACACACACACACACTGACTGCTTACTTGGCAGTTTGGCCTTGGAGTTCAGTCACACACACACACACACACACACACACACACACACACACACACACACCTGTATGCATAAGAATAAAACCAAATAGGACAGAAAATTGAGATGCAATGGAGTGCAATAGACAGAGTTGGAGGGTGGGAAGAGTTGGAGGTGAGAGAGGGAACTGTGGGAATGATGTCAATACAGTACCCACTCAAAATAATTTAAAAAAGAAATGGAAACTTTACCCTACAAAAACAGGAAGTAATTGAGGAAGCATTCTTCTAAAGAGCAACATGTATGCTATTTCCTGCTGCTATAACTTCAAAAATGAGTGCTATTGTTTGGGGACTGGAATTGAAACAGCATCTCCTGTAGCTTCAGCTGGCCTGGAACTCACTATGTGTAGCAGGATGGCCTCAATCTGACAGATATACACTTGCCTCTACCTCTAGAGTGCTGAGATTAATGGTATGTGTCACTACATCTGGGAGAAATCAGTTTTACAAAACAATGAAAAAATTTTAAATTATATGCTCTGTTTAGGTGTATCTTCCACGATATCTCCTAATGTGACTTGAATTTGCTCCTGGAAGTTCGGGAACAAGCACTTTTTCTCAGTGTATCAAATATCTTTGCTCTATGAGTGATAAATATTAAGAATGATTTGATATAAGATGTTTAGTGAATATCTAGAATTAAAATATTAATCGTAAAAGAATTATTCATTTTAAAGAAGTTATATTAAACATTCATTCTTGTAATCTATAGGTAGAACACATGATCATATTCAGCAATTTCATATTTATATTTCAAAGATGGAAGAATATGGGTAAAGCAAAGATCTAAAGAATAGGAGTTCAAAATCAATGAATCATTTCTTGACAACTAAAGCTACAGGAAAGAAATAAGGATGTATAGTTATGGATTTATTTGCATACTTTTATTTTCAAGAAAAGCTGTAGGCAATCATGAGTGACTCACAAAGATCAACGGGGGATGGATCAGAGGAAAGGGTTGTCCTTTCAATTAGATGAATAGTAACCCAGAAGATAAAATAATCCTTCTGATTATGACAGATAAACTACCAGGAATATATAACAATATCCTCCAAATGACTTAGTATCAATTTAAGATATCTTCATACATGTTTATATAAGTTTAAGATTAAATAATGAAATAGTTAATGCTTGGCCCCGAGAAAAGTTTAAATATTGATATAGCTTCAACTGTTCTTGAAAGTTTGTAGAAATACCTAAATCCATTTGTTTCATTAAAGTATGCTACAGATTCTTTGAAATTAAATTATTTTACTTAAATTAGCATGTCTAATTTTTGGACAAGAATTTTTCTCAAATATCATATGTGTAGAAGTATGTCTTAACCACAACTTCACTTAACCACATCTATGAAGCCTAGTTTTTCCAATCAAAAGTCTATAATTTCAACATTGTCCATACGGTAAGAACTGTTCCTCCTTGAGGGTCAAATTTAAGCATAATTAATGTTTCTCTGTGATTCTAAATACCTTTTAAATCAAACACCTAGTTATTGGGACTGGAGAGATGGCTCAGCGGTTAAGAACACTGGTTATTCTTGCAGAAGACCTGGGTGAGAATTCCAGCACGCACACAGCAGCTAACTACTGTCTATAACTCCAGTCCCAGAGGATCCAACAGCCTCTTCTGACCTCCATGGGCATTGTATGATACGGGTGTACTTACCTACATGCAGGCAATATAGGCATACACATAAAATTTAAAAAATAACAAAAAACAATTAAAAAAAGCCGAGCTATTTTGAAAGTATCTTGTAGTCTTTATTTCAATGAAAAAAAATATTTTTTAAGTCAATCCATTAATAGAGGATAGAATCTTTGAATTGTAGCATCAGCATTAATTTGGGGACTTACTATTACATCAATTGAAATACATATTTTCACATTCTTGTTGCATTTTCAATGAACTTGGAAGAGATAATATAATTAACTCTCGAAAGTATAGATGTGTACAATGTAGCATTTAAAAATATATTATGCACATCTTCTCATATGATCCTAATAATATTTCAGGCAAGATCACCTGGGAGTACAGGGCAGGCAAAATATTAAAATTAACGAATTTAAGTCTCAGTCCTTATCGTTTCCATTCCACCATACCTCTCCTCTCCTCTCTGAGAAAAGTGAGGTTATCATCTTGAAATGCCTCTTCTGAAAGACTATTTTCTTTAACGTTTTTTCCATATTAATCTTCCCATTTCCTGATGTGACTCAAATCATCATCTGTTTCATTATCTACATCATACAGAACTTTATGCTTCTTCTCCTAAGGTTGAGCCATAGTTCTCTTCATGTAGCTATGTGTTCAGGCGTTTTTTATGAACATACATGGAAAGTGATATAGAAAAATGAAACAGGAAAGATGGAGGTTAAGAACACTGGATGCTTTTGCAGTGGATCTGGGTTGGGTTCCTAGAATACACGAGGACACTAACGACTGTCCATAACTCCAGTTCCAAGGGATCCAACACCCTCTTCTGACCTTCACAGGCATTGCAGCCACATGATACACACATACATGCAGACAAACCCTAAACACAAAAAATAAAAAAAAATAAAGTGATATAAATGAACACAGTGTAGATTAACACTGTCCAGTGGAAATACAATGTTTACATTCTTGAATAGGTATATTTAAAATGCAATAATATACATTTCAGTTAGTATGTTAAAATATAATTTTGACATGTAAAATAATTACATGTAGTAATTAAATATACTAATGATACATTTTACTTTTTATCTCTAAAACTTTTAAATCATATTAATTTTGACCAATCTTATATCATAGCAACATTACCTACTCTTTTAGACATCAGAGCCTGAAAGTTTAACTGAAGACTGTTTCAGATAGAGACTATAGAAAAACATAATTACCTATACATGAATGAAATTTTGAGTCTGTAGATATGAAAATTAATATAAAGTTGTGCTTAAAGTAGTATAATACAGCATCTCATAACTTCATCACTCTTTATATTTTGGCTGGATATTTGTTATTGTTCCACTGTCTTTAGTATGTTTGAAAGTATCCTTAACTTCTACCCCTCTACATGTCTGTTTTAGCCCTTCCCACTTGAGACATTGAAAGTCTCTCCAGTATATGACAACCCTATATTGAGCATGGAAGTACTGTCACCAGTGGTTTAGAACCAGTGATCTAAATGATGCTTCCAAGAAATGATATTTTAGACTTGTGCCAAAGTAAAGATTTTCAGGTTCTGCATGCTGAGCATCAATTGTGTTTTCCATTGTTTCTATATACATCTGGACAGGAGTGCTGTAACAACACTATGATTTGGTAGCTTTTCTAAGTATTTGTTTACTTAAGGTAATCATTTGGAGTGGAGATTAAATTTATTAACCTTCATTTTTTCAAATGTCAGAGAGGACATCCTTTTAAATTTTTCATTTTTATTTTATGTGTATAAATGTTTTCTCTGCATGTCTGTAAGTGTATCATGTGCATGCCAGGCCTGTAGAGGCAAGAAGAGGGCTGCAGGTTTCCTGGAACTGGAATTACAGATGGTAATTAACCATCATATAAGTGTTGTGAACCAAACTCAGGTCCTCCACTAGAGCAGCAAGTGCTCTTACCACCACCACTGAACCAGACCGACTGATCCAGGGAGGAGGTGCACCACCATATGGAAAGAGAGTCTTACAGGCTCCTAGGACCTTGCTCATATGAGCCTGTAGCAATGGTTTCAGCATGCACAGGACCTATGCAAACTCAAGCAGATAAAACCTCAACACAGTGGAAATAAGAATTTTCCCTTCCCAGCTGGGAGACCCGCCCTCATTCAGGGCATTAGGGTCCTGATGCAGATGGACAAAACCGACCTAACACATTCTATTTGGGTTTTGCATAGTTTATGACATTTGAGAGGGGGTGTCTTACAAAGACATCGATTCTTACAGGCTTTTCCTTTTCCATATTTGGAATACACGGAGGCACCCACCTCTTGCCTGTAGTCTCCGCCAGCTTTTCCCAAACAGCCAGCTTTTTGTGCTAGTCCAGGATTCGCTTCTCCAGTTGGCTGCTCCATCTTGCCAGCAGGGTCCTCGAGGCACCATCTAGCTCACTCGCCGGTGGTTCCCCTCTGTTCCCTTCTGTTCCCTGTGTTCAATATTGCAGTGGCACGCTTCACCCACATTTGCTCTGGATCAACTTCAGCTTTTTGGAGGAAATTCTGGGTTACAAGCCCCAATCATAATCCAAGATTATGGCAGCTGATTACTGCTTGGTGAGGAAGAGCTGATCTTCTTAAAGGGAGGGACTGTAGGTAGGCTGTCTAGACCCCAGTGGATGAACTTGCAATGAGGGATGTTTGGGGACACTAACTTGACACAATCGATCTTAACACAAATGACAGAATGTATGATTTCAAGTGAGCTGGGGGGCTATGGGAGAGTGCCAGTGGGGAAGGGGGCATAAAGATGATCAAGTTTGATTATGATGATCTAAATAAAATACACAAAAATGCAATAAAAAGTTTACAAAAATTATTTTTTGCAATTTTCATATAATATATTTTCATGGTATTTAGATCCCCTCTCCTACCTGAACCTCCCCTTCTTACTTAATGTACACACACATGTAAAATGCCTGTAGATTCTAATTTGTGATCCAAAAGCCCTTCAGTATGGATCCATCCTCTGAAGCATGGTGAACCTACCGAGTCAAATCTTTAAGAGACTGTTTCCCTCTCAGCAGTCATCAGTTGCCAGTAGTTCCTCAGCAGGGTTAGGGTTTCTTACCCACTTCCCACATCTATGCTGGGATTTTGTCTGGTTTGAGCTGCATGGGACTTGTGCATACTGTCACCATAGCTGTGAGTTCATATGAGTAACTGAGAAGGTGTTTGGAAAATTAAATTGCCTTGTGATCATCTGTTACAGCCAGGGTCCCTTTGATCTCCTCCCCGCGGGGGTAGGGGATAAGTAGGCGCAAAGTCAATGACACAGACTCCGGGGCACTCAGTAGGCAATGTGCAAGCGAGCTCACTTATTGTGAACACAGGTGTCTCCTTAATACCCCCTTCCCTCCTCCCATCGGTCCCTTATGTCCCATTGGCATCCTTCTATTAGAGCTATGGATGTGTTGTTGGTTTCTAGCTGCCAGGGCAAATTTCCTTCAGTGCGTTCCTGCTCATCAACAGGAAGCATGGTGCATCTGGGCTGTTGGTCTCATGACTAGCCTCCTACAATCCACCCTTTTTATTTTAAATTGTTGGCAGTCTTAGGGGAGGCAGTGGCTAACTGTCCTCTCAGATCTTAGGATACTTTTATGAAGCTGTGTCTGTCTTACATTGTTCTCCCTACACATGAGCCTTACCCATCATCGGAGTGTGCATCTAGCCTCATGTCCATCCTGTCTTAGGTTGACTTATTATGGGAGAATCTTATCCATCATTGACCACCAGCTTTGACCTAGATGTCCTTCAGGGAGCATGAGATCTGCCAAGGTGGTGGGCTAGCTCTTAAGAGGTGGCATTTAGCCCAAAGCTTGGTTTATTTTGGTGAACCAGGCTTGGATTACTTCAGTAGGTTGGCCCCTATTGGGATTTCGTAGTCATGAGGATCTGTAAGGTGGCTTTGTTGGTGGCCTTTTGTCTACAGATGTGGTGAAAAAGACACTTGAACAAGAGGATTAATGCAATAGCTATGCAACCCAAGAGGGTCCAAGTGACCAACCAGGATGGGTCTCAGATCTGTTTAAGGAATGTGGTATTTAATCAATAATTTGTCCTCGAAATTTGATGGTGTAATTGAGAAATTTATTGGACCATGAGCCTTTAATGTAATACATTTAGTCTTAGGACGACCTTTAGGACAGTCCCAGAGTAAGTGGCAGGGACTACCGCAACCCCAGCAAACCCAGTGGGGGGGTGGGGCACCTGATTAGGAAGGTGGCGGTCAACAAGCAGGGCAGAAAGGGAAGCAGTTAGCACCTGAATGGCTCCCTGTGTGTAATCGAGATTTCTGGTGGCCAAGATCCATTTATTAATGCTTTCCACACATACCAGGGCAATGGCAGTGCGAGTCAGTGGACTAAGGCCTTCCCAAACCAGCTGCTTTAAAAGCATGTCCTGATGGGGGCCTGGGACAAGAAGTCTGTAAAGGATTCACCCTGGGCTTGAATGAGATTATGGAAATAGGACCAGGGATCCTTTGGTGAGCAGGACCTGAGGGCTTGAAAGACCAACTGATGGACTTGTGTAAAATAACCGGCATCTCCAATCTGATCCTGGCTGACGGGGGTGGTAAAGGCTCCCCCTGACCCAGGAGCATATCAAGCGAGACTGGCACGTTATTGAGGGCACTGGGCCTAGCTTGGTCCTCAGCTAGATCTTGATAAGAAGCCCTCCATGTCAGGAAGGTCGGGGAATCGAGAACTGCTTTAAGAAGGTGGTACCAGTCATAACGTGTCTGTATTGCCTGACTCCATTGGTTAAGGATCTGTTCAAAATAAGGTGAGTCAGGGCCACTGTCATTGCAGGCTTTACAGATCAGGGATAGATCAGACAGTGGCATAGGAATCCAGGGCAGTTGAGCCCCATCTGGGCCCATGTTAACCGCAAAGACATGTGGAGGGCTACGATGGTCAGGGAAGTAGTCAGGAGGCTTAGCAGCACAAGTGGGGGGAAGGAGGCCATGAGGGTTTGTAACGCTCCCTAGGGATAAAGCGGTCGGGGGGGGGTCGAAGACGCTAGTGGAGAGAGGAAACATCTGTACAACAAGGTGCTTTGGCTGGGGAGGCTGGGGAATCATTCCTCACATCCGAATCAACATCTTCTGGCACAGTGGGTGGTGATTGAATAGAAAGGACGACCATTTTCTGGTCTTGTCAGTGGTCATTAAAAGATTTAAGGATCGCGTCAGTTGAACCCACTTTGTCCAACAAAATAGGGACAAAAGAGGTGGGTGGTGTCTTTCCTTCTTGAACCTCCCACTTCCTTACTAGGAAGAGGACCTGCATCCACATATCAGGATCCCACATGTTTTGGGGGGAGATCCACGGAGCAAGGACCGAAGCCTCGGTCCAAAAGTCCTCTAGGTGACTGTGTTTAATCCTAATCCCATGGGATATAAGCAGGGATTTGAGGGCTGAAATTTGGGGTTCATTGCAGCGGGACGGGAAGTTGCCCATGTCATGGAAAGAGGGTGGGAGAGGGGGACACAGACAGACAAAATACACTTGAAAGTAAGAGAAAGGAAGCCACGCTGAAAAAGGAAACATTCCATCCAGCCCTACCGAGAAGGCCGAAGGGAATTTCACAGTTTTGAACAATGAGGACCCTGCCCGCAAATATAAGGGACCAGCCACCACCCTAGGGGCATTTAACTGGTGGTTGTGTCACAGGTTTTGAGAGAAAGGAGGCAAATATCGAAACAAAAAGCGAAAGTAAGGGAGGAAGAAGAGCAAAAGGTGGTGTTTAGGAACCAGGTATCAGTGTGCTTGGTGGGGGACTTCCGATGTTTGTTAGGCCATGGCCGTATGCCCACACGGTGTCTCCGGTCATGAGACACCCTGTTGGGAAAGTGTGCATGGTTCCATCTCCTGGATGGTCAATCCTTATGTGGAGACACTGGGCGAACCAATTTTTAGGATATGTGCCCTATGGACAGACAAACATGGACAAATGAGAAGAGGAGACGGGCCTCGGTAACTCACCAGACCGAAGGCAAAGAACAAATAAAAGAAAAGGGCCTATTTACTGAGAAAATAGCCGAAAGGGACACCAAGAAGTGTGTCATTCAAGAGGAGCCAGAAAGGTCAGGGGCAGGTGCAGTCAGTGCAGCAGAGTGTAAAAATGACAATCCAGAAGAGAAAAACTAAAAAGGTGTAGATTGCCAAGATCAACGCAGGGTCCATTTATCACGTTGGGTGCCAGATGTTGCAGCCAGGGTCCCTTTGAGCTCCTCCCCGCGGGGGCAGGAGATAAGTAAGTGCAAAGTCAATGACACAGACTCTGGGACACTCACTAGACAATGTGCAAGTGAGCTCATTTATTGTGAACACAGGCATCTCCTTTATACCCCCTTCCCTCCTCACAGTGGTCCCTTATGTCCCATTGGAGTCCTTCTATTGGAGCTGTGGATGTGTTGTTGGTTTCTAGCTTCCCCGGGGCAGATTTCCAGTCAGCGCCTTCCTGCTCATCAATAGGAAGCAGGGTGCGCCTGCACTGTTGGTCTCATGCCTAGCTTCCTACAATCATCCATCCCCTCTGGCTCTTACAATGTTTCTGGCCCCTCTTTCACAAAGGTTTCTAAGCCTTATGAGACAGAAGTGTGCCATAGGTGTTCTATTCAGAGAGAAGCTGTCTTCAGCCTCTTATTATCCACAGATTAGTCAGTTGTTTGTTTCTGTGTTAATCACCATCTATTACATAAGGAAGTTTCTCTGGTGAAAGGTGAGAGATGCCTTAATCTATGGATGCAACCATGAGCAATTAGGAGTCAGTTTAATCCTGTAACTATTTGGGGCTTTCCACTATGCCCTGTGCCCTGTCTAGACTCAGATTCCTAGGCTTGATATCAGTGTCTGTTATGGGCTCCATCCTTTGAAACAGACCTTACAACTAATTAGGAAGTAATTGATTGCTTCTTCAATATTCATACTGCTATTGCACTGATGGGCATATCTTGCCAAGTCAATTGTTGCTCTAGTTCACAGGATTCCCAGCTGGGTAAGGTTACTGATTAATTTTTCTTCAGTTAGCAGGTATAGAACATTCTAACACTATGACATCTAACCAGTGGAGGTAAGGATTTGAAGTCAGGACCAACTTGATTTCTCCTTGAAGTTCTACAGTTCATGTATGGAGTATACTTAGCAATAGGATCTCACCATGTGGTTCTGGAGGTTAACAAAGGGCAGGGGCAATGGCCAGCATTGTTTGAGGTTCAATGGGACCCCTGGTCAATCACTTCAAGAATGAGAATACATTCATTGCATTGGGGTTTTATTTTGCTAGCCTATAAAATCTAAAAGTGGCAAATATAAGTTAACTCCTTTTATTTTTATACTGAATATGTATATATTTTAAGAAGCTTCTACAATGGTAGGTTTCTGTATGGTTTTCTCTAAAGGCCATTGCTGTTAGTTATCCCTCCCCATACACCCTCCTCTACTTTGCTCTCCCATTCCTTTTTAATACTTCCTACTCTTTTTTCGCCTTTATCTTTTATTTAATTGTATTCTACCACCACTCCCAGAAAGTCTCCCCCTTAAATTGCCATTTATCATTTTCTTTACTTCTCTGGATTTTCAAAGAGGAATAGGCATATCTAGGATTTTGAAGCTACCCTTTATCTATAAGAAAGAACACACAGTTCTTGTCTTTCTGGGTCTGGGTAAAGAGGATATTTGTAAACTTCTCTAAGAATTAAGTGAAACAAATAGAAGAATGGATCTTTCTGATAAAATTAATTATCGATTTGGGTAAAACATACACACATTTTGCAAATGACAAATTCTGGAATGTTATAGAAATATTAGTACATATACTAAACATACACAATATGTCATTCCAAAAAAACATTAATCAGCTTTCAACATCTGACAGTGTCAACTTCAAGACTATTAAAAATTACATTTCACAACTTTAGATGATTAAACTAGCAAGTTAGATTATAAGTTGCTGCCTATGTCACAGTCTATTCCAAATTGTACATGCATTCATGATGATTCTCTTCTATAGGATACTCTCATTTCCTTTTACTAAATTAAATTTACTACATATCTAGTATTCTTTTTCATTGATTTTTGTAATTTTCATAAAATACCGTTTGATGGTATTTAGATTTCCTGTCCTATCTACACCTCCCCTCACTGCTCCCTGAATTTAATGTCCTTTGTGTTCTTCAGTGTGGGTTCATGCACTAGACCCACCAAGAACCTTATCACTGTAAGACAGTCTTTTCCCTCTTCCAGCAGTCATCAATTGCCAAACATTCCTTAGGTTGGGTTGGGGTTTCTTACCCAGGTCCCCATGTCTATGCTTCGACTTTTGTCTGGTTTGAGCTTGCATAGAGCTTGTTCATGCTGTTACCAATTTTGTGAATTCATGTGTACAGTGGTCTGGAAAACTCTGCTTCCTTTTGGTCATCCACCACCTCTGGCTCATACAATCATTCTACTTTCTCTTTTACAATGATTCCTGAGCCTTGAGTGACAGAGGTTTGAAATATATGTCATATTCAGTGAATAATACTCTCTGGTCTCTTGTTCTCTAAACATTGGCCAGTTGAGATTTTCTGTGTAAACACCATCTGCTGCATAAGAAAAATTCTCTGGTGAGAGTTGAGAGATGCATTCATTCTGTGGTGTATATGTTGCACTGAAGTTTTGTCACTTAGTGCTAAAGGTCTTACAGACATGTATTCTCTTCATTTGACAAGTTCCGGAACTCTGTAATAGTCTCCAACTACTGAAAAAAAAGCCTCTATGATGAAGGGTGAAAGGTGCTCTTGTCTGTAAACATGACTATGAACATTCAGAATAAAGCTAATAAAGGGATATGGCAAAAGTAAGTTTTGTTTATAGTACGAAACATGAATTCCCTCCCATTGAGCCAGTGTTAATCCCAATTAGACAGCTGTGTGTTGCCCACAAGACAAAACTGTTACTACTACACCAATAGCAAGAGGTTGCAGGCGTGTCATTGCTGTTTATTAGGCTTTACAGTTGAATAGACCATTGATTGAATTTCTCCCTTGGCAGCTTGTATAGCATCCTTTGATACTATGAGAAGTAGTCTTTAAAGAGAAGGCTTCCAGGTCAGTTCCAGTTCAGTTGCTGTAATTTCTGTATCTAAAATGTGACTTGTCTTGAAAAATAGGGTCTTACCTTCCAGTTCTAGCAGGAAATCAAAGACTGTGGCAACAGCCTGTGTTATTTTGGGAATTTCTTGGACTGCCCTGACCAACAACTCAAAGGGAGGTTTCTCCTGCCTAGCACAGGTTTTTTGGCTGAAGCCCCAGTTTACTCTTAAATGTATCACTGACTTAATTGACATATACTGATCAAATTCTTGTGGTTTTCTTGTGGAGACAAGTTGTTCAATTTGTGGTAGTTATTTTGTGTGATATAACTGTATATTCAAGTGAGAGAAAACTTCTGAGGACAAGGGCTATATTTTCTTCTCCCAAATACAAAAATACATAGTTCCTCTACATAGTACTTAGCAATGTTATAGGTAAATTTTCTGAGAAGAAAATTGTTAGTTGGAATTTAGTGAGATGGCTGGAATGTAATTCAGTTCCAAGAATCTCAAACAACACCACAGGGTGCTCTACAACTAGAATAGCCCTCACTAGGCCAAAATTACCAGAATTTTATAACCCTACATAATGTAATTGAATATGGAATTATACTAACAGAATATAACTCTGACAGGTCAGTAATGTGGTTAAATATAATGCCAACAGTCAGAGTAAGAAATAGTCCCTTGAAAGGGAATCTAGATGACACATGCTCATAGCTTTCAAAGAGATAGGTACAAAGAAAATGAGCAGTTAGGGTTGAATACTAGAAAAATCTTGCAGTGGTGCTATCTAAGAAGAGAATGAAGCAGGAGGTTTTGCATGGCAATACTGTTCATTGGAACTACTTATAGCTAATCAGATGGGGTTTGTTAGAATTATCACTTTCTATGATTAAAAAAGTGATCAATTTTTTGATGTACTGCAAATTGTTCCATCAGGGGATATCATTTTAATCCTTTTGAAGGTCTGCATTACATGTTACATAATCAAACAGATTTTCTGACTAAGATCACATAATAATTCTGATTTATACATTTAGATGGCATTTACTTTTTATTACAAAACAGGCTTTTCATGACATTTATGATAAATGTGCATTTTAGCATGTCACAGAAGACTAATTATCTTCAGAAATGATGGCATTTCTACAAAAATATCTGGGGATCAAATTTCAAATTTTATGCAGCCATCAAAGAATCCTGAAGTTTATTTGGCCTTTTCTAGAATCTGTTGCCATGATTGACTATCTGAGTGACAGGCAGAGACCAAAAATCATCCAATCAATGGATGTTTTAGCAGAATTCCAGTTACCAAAATAAATCATGACAGAAAGTTAGTCAACTTCCATCTAACTAACTTTCAAATGTATCCCCTACCCTTCTCTTCTCTATCCATGTGATTTTCTTTTTTAATATTCTATTTATTATTTTATTTTATATATATGATATTGCCTACAAGTATGTAAGTATGCTTGTGTTGTGCAATGTCTACTGAGATCATAAGCAGGTGTTGGATCTCCTGGAACTGGAGTTACGTAGGGCTGTTAGTGACCATATGGGTTCAGGGTCCTCTGTAAGAGCAGCCAGTGTGCTTAACCATTAAGCCATCTCTCCAGCACCCTGTCCAAGTTATTTTCACATTCATCACCTACTACCATAGGAGGTGGGTGATAATTTTGAAATCTTGTCTGTGAAAACCTGCCACTAACTGTATTAAAGAGCCCATCGGATCTTGAATTTGTTTTTAAAACTTCTTTTATCAATTCACTGAAAAAGAATTAAATGAAATAACCTCAATCCCAGTGTTTCCTCTGTGATCCTATAACATGACAATAGCATAAGAGGTATTGGACAACTCATATCCTAAATCAAAAGGTTGTAATTCAATATAGACCAAAATATAATAGTAATATATTATGAATAAGGGATTCTGTTGTGATGAGCTGTTGTTGTGTGTGGCGGTGGTCGTGCGCTGCTGGGCAGGTCTCTCTGGCACTCTGCGGCTGGAAGTGCTGGCGACTCTGCAGGTCAGCGGCAAGCGCTGGGTGCTGGCGAGTGCAGGCTCCGCGGGGGGCTGCAAGCTGCCAGGTGGGTTCTGTGCCAAGCTGCAGGGGGCTCTGCGCCAGCTGCAGGACGCTCCCTCTGTGCACGCAGTCCATTGACCACTGGTCCGTGGAGAGCAGGGAGAGCAAAGCGGGAAGGGCAGAAGCGTCGCGAGTGAATGTTGACGGAAGGACAGCCCCCTCCGGGAAGACTGAATCACAGGCTGGTCCCAGGCACAGTGAAACACAGGATACAGCTAAGACAAGTTCAGGATACAGCTCAGTCAGACTCAGTGATTCAGCTCCAATTTATTAGGGGGAAACTAGAGAATTTATAGTGTGGTGGCAGCAGCAAAAACCTCAGCTGATAGGTACTCATAGAATGCCCCATTTACATGTGGCGGTGGGCTTCTATCAGGCTGTCAGACAATGCCTGATTATCATATAAGAAAAACCTGGTAGTTTCTATGCCAGAGGTCATGTTTCTGGTAGGGCATCTGTGGCGGCCACTTCAAAGTGAGCCAGGAGGAGAGCAGGAGGTGCCCTGCTGGAAAGAGGAGTCTGCATCAAATGCCGAGCCCCTTAGGCTATCTGGACATGGAGAGACTGCAACCCAAACAGCAGGGGTCCCCAACAACGAGCCATAGATCAAAGTATTGTCCTTATATATTATGGGGAAAAAAGGGATTTTTTGCTATTAGCCAATCTAAGATTCAGAGCAGGGCTGAGGAGGAAGAATGTATTGAAATTATGTGTTTGAACAATGAAGTATTAAAATTAATGAACTAGCTTCCCATTTGAGACTCTTTCCATTAAAATCTGCTGCATCCGTGAACTGACACGATGCTGTCCTTGCATATCACAATGATATATTCTGTGAGTGATTACACTGCATAACTCTGCAATCCTAGAAATTTAATTTTCATTGAAAAATTGCAGATATCTTTGGGTTTATCCAGATGCTGATTATCAATCTTCCTTTCCTATAGAATTGTGTCTATGGGAAAATTTTAAATTATTGATTCTTTGAGAATCATATTCAAATCCCCTATCTCCAATCCAGCCTACTTCCTCTTCTAGCAACTTCAGTTCCTCTCTTCTTTTTCTTTTTTTAACCTTATTTTATGTGTCCAGATTTCTTTTACTTTTTTAAAAGATATTTTATTTATTTATTTATTTATTTTTGTTTGTTTTTATTGAACTTTTGTATATTTCATACAGAACATATCAATCTTAATCATCTTTACACCCCTGACCCCACCAGCATACTTCCACAGCCCCCACACTGGAACCCATATATTCTGTCATCCATGTTAAGGCCCACTGTGTCAAGTCAGTGTCCCCAGATGTTCCCCAGTGCTAGTCCATCCACTGAAGTCTAGCCAGCCTACCTAGACTACCTTGTTTTAGGAAGATCAGCTCTTCTTTACCTAGCAGCAATCAGTTGCCAATATTTCTTCAGATAAGATCAGGGTCTGCTGTTCAGTCTCCCACTTCTATGCTGGGTTTTTGTCTTCCTGAGTTATTATTCTCATTTTATGTGTATGAGTGTACTGCCTGCATGTGTGTAAGTGCACCCATGTCTTGCAATGCCCACAGAAGTGAGAAGAGGGTATCAAATGTCCTGGAACTGGTTTTTAGTCACCATGTGGGTGCTGGGAATCAAACCTGGGTCTTCTGCAAGAGCAATCGCTGCTCTTTACCGCTGAGCCACCTCTCCAGCCCCAATTATTTTCTTTTTCAAAGGCCTTTCAAGTGTAACTTGTGTCTCCTAAATATTCTTGGGTGTGGGTCCAAGTCTTGGAGTCTGGTCAACATACCAAGTGCCATACTTTTAAAGAAAATGGATTCTCCCTCTCCTAACAACTATCAATTGTTAAAAGATACTAAGTGAGTACTTGGTCTTCTTCCACACTTCCCCCATCCATGCTGGACTTTCATCTGGCTTGTGTTTCTGCAGAGCTTGTTCATGCAATCTTAAGCTCTGTTCATTCACATGCACATGTGCAACTTTCCTGCTGCGTCCACAAAACACGGTTTCATTGTGGTAATCAACCACCATTGGCTCTTACAGTCTTTCTGCCCCCTCTTCTTCAGAGATCCCTGAACCTTGCGAGGAGATGATGTGATATAAGTATCCCACTTAAAAGCAAGTTTCCTCTTTTATAAATCCAGAGATTCTTTAATTTTTTATAAAATATTTTCACTAAATCAGCTACTAACTCTCCAACTCCCTCTTCTAAACATTCACCAACCCATGTCTTTCCTGATATCATATACTCTTTTATAATTGCTGTTGTTTCTGCTGCTTTTGTGGTTGTTAGTAGTGCTATAGGGACAAATTTGAAGAAAACATGAGCAGTGCCTTCCAAGATACAGGTGTAAGAAAGGATTTTCTAAATCGTACACCAGCTTCTCAGGCACTAAACAGTCAGTAAGTGGGACCTCATTAAACTGTATAGCTTCTGAAGGGCAAAAAGAACAACCAAGGAAAGGAAAAGGAAACCCACTGAGCGGGAGAAAATTTTTACCAACTACACATCCGACAGAGGATTAATATCCAGAATATACAAAGAACTCATAAAACAGAGACAAGAAAATAAACAACCCAATAAAAAGATGAGCTATAGACCTGAATAGAGACTTCTCAAAGAAATAAAAATGACTGAGAAGTACCTTAAAAAGTGCTCAACATCCTTAGTAATTACAGAAATATAGATTAAAAACCACTTTAAAACATTCCTACTTAGCCCAGTCATACTGCCTAAGATCTAGAGAATGAAAGACACCAAATGCTGGGTGAGGATGTGAAGAAAGAGGAATGCTAACTCACTGCTGTTGGGAATGCAAACTCATACAAGCAATATGGAAAGCAGTGTGGAGAAACCTCAAAAAAGTAAAAATGAGTTTACCACCTGATCCAGTAATACAACTCCTTGCCATAAACCAAAAGGACTCATCCTACTGTAGCGATACCTGTACATTCATGTTTGTTGCTGCTTGCTTCAAAGGAGCTAAGAAATGGATACAAACGACATGCCCCTCAACTGATGAATGCTTAATGAAAATGTGGCACATCTGTACAGTAGAGTTCTACTCAACAGTAAGAAAAGATGAAATTATGAAATTTTCAGGTAAATGAATGGAACTAGAGAGTGTTCTACCAAGTGAAACAATATAAATGCAGAAAAGCAAGTGTCCTCTGTTGTCCCTCATTTGTGGATTGTAGCACCAACTCCTTATATGTATGTGTATATATTCTAGTGAAAGATCAGTAGCCAGGAAAATAGAAAAGATACATGGAGATAAAGAGAAAGGAAGAACCTGAAAGGGAAGGATAGTAGAGAGCAGATGTTACTAGGGAGAGATGGGGAAAGTGGGAGTGTTTGGCAAGGAGAAGAAGAGGGAGGGACATGCAATGGGCCAAAGTGTCTGGCGGAGGGAAGTCAGGAGAGGGGTGATGGTGGGAGGTGGGTGGTATTAGGGAGAGGGTGGGGATGATGGGGGTGCTGGGACTGGTGAGGAAGGAGTGAAGCCAGATGGCTGGCACAAGAATAGAGATGAATGAAACTTGGGGAGCTAAGAAATCCAGAGGGAAATGTGATGTTCCCAAAACTCCATGAGAAATGCACATGGTGTATAAACATTAGTGCATGGTATACCTGGGAACTGCTTGGAAAGGAACAAAGTGCCAGACTGAAGAGACCTCCCTTTGAATGGTTAGTGAGAGTGGTCCAGAAGACTCCCAAAATAACATAGGCTATTGACAAACACCTTAGCCATCTCCAGCACTACTAGATAAGACCCTACTACTGAAGACAGGACATGCTTCAGATGCAGGACTTACAGGAATGGATCAGGAACTGACCTGGAGTCTTTCTACCTGAAGTTTAGCTATCATGATGCTAGATGATAGAACGGAAACTCTCAAGGGAGGAAAAAAATCAATGGTTTAATCCAGTCCTAAACCCTAATAACCACAATGACTGGCATGGTAAAATACTTCTATCAGTGCAGTAGTGGCAGTGTTATCTGCAGGTCAATCAGCAGCTATTCAATTGTTCTTAAAGTCCTGTCAATGTGAGTGACCACATGAGTAACACTGTAAACTCAGCCAAATACACATGGCAGGAGAGAACATAGATCCTGTGCAAAACCGTATCTCTTTCATATCTGTAGACAAATGAAATTTCTTACCATATGCTAAATATAGATCCTTATATTTACAAACAAGCATACCTTACACCACTTAGCAAAGAAGGCAATTTTTTCAATAGATGGAGGCTATTGCAGAATTCCACAAAAGGCCAGACACAGAGAATATATTTCTGAGTGATGGCAAGGTGACCCATCTACTGTTGAACCTCTACACCTAAGACTCATGGAATATAGAGGAACAAGGGGTAGAAAGAAAACTAATGCATCCTTCAACTCCCCCCAGTAAAGCTTCCTTATACAACAGAGTACAATGCACACAGAAGACCACAACTGTTCACGTTGTAAAGGAGATTGTAGAGTATGTATCCTTGAATAGGGCTCTTATATTGAACCTCACCCACCCAGAGCTCAGGGACTATTGCAGAAGACAGGGACAAAAGATTTTAAGTGCCAGGGCTGGTTCATGAACACAAGGAAACAAAGGTTTTCATGCCACTGGAAGCTTGCACATGTGAACTTGTGGCAATAGTAGCACCGAGTACGGGACCCATGCCAACTTTATTAAACAAGGCCCAGAGGGGAGGAGAGAAATGGGAGGTGGGCAAGCCCTAGACTGAGAATTATGGATACTGATTGATGCTGGATGAGGGAGAGTATGACTTAGATATGATCTCTAGAGGGCTGACTAAAATCTGGTGGATGAATTTACACTGAAGGAGCCTTGGATATAAATGCTTGACTGGATAGGACTTAATGTGTTTGGCAGGATACATGAGGTCCAGTTGGGGGACAGGGGCCATGGATGTGGGAGGGGGCCTAAAGTTGATTAAGAACTATTGCATAAAATTACAAATTTCAATAAAAATTTTAACAAAAATAAAAAATAAAAATACACAGTGAAAATGAAAATGTGGAGTATTTGTACATGGTAACTAATTGTAAGGTTCTACATTAACACAGCATGTCTTGAGGTTAAATTGCTAAAACTTATCATCAGTTTAAAACTGGGCATATCTTTCAATAGTGTCAATCTATATCTAGAAAAGCACCCCAATGAAGTTAGAAATATAAATATAGATATAAATATTCATTTTTATAAATATGGATAAACAGAAGTAAAAATGATATAATTATGGAGTTGTATAAATTATAGGTTCAGTTGATAAAGCCTGTGATGTCTATATCATTGGATATATTATATTATATTATATACACTCTAGGGTATAAATAGTATATATAATGTTATTTTATATAACACAGGAAAATGTAATTCTTATTATTGCATTGTGAATGATCTCAATTTTTCATTAAAAATATCTTTAACAAATAAATATGTAAAAATGTATTTGTAGTATAAAGGAAATTTTTGATTCATTAAGAATAGTCCAAATTATTTTATTTGCTCATTCTGCTAGTCATTTATGTATTATTAAGCATTCTGAGGTCCACTATGTCCTTGCCTACAATCAGAAATGACCTATGGTACTATTTCTTAGCTGAGTTCTGAGGGAGTAGATCTCTTCTATGAAGTTAAACTACAAATAAAGACCTTAAAATATCTTTAATACCATGCAATGCAGTTTAATGTATGCATCTGGCAATACTCATTCTGAGGAGAATTCTTTCTATTGTTTTTTTTTAGGGGGGCCTGGGGGAGTGTCTTCCTGTTGCACAAGCTGGCCTGTTACTTGCAGTGATGAGGCTGGCTTCCATCTCACAGAGATCTACATGCCTCTGTTTCCTGAGTGGTTCACCATGCCTGGCTCAGGGAGAAACCTGACATTTTCATTCAAGTTGAGAAGATTGATTCATTCATATTGAAACAAAAAAGAAAAAACAAAGCAGATCTGAGAATGTCTTCAGGTACATTCCCAGAACATTTCCCAAGACAATTTATGACAGCTTTAAAAGATGTGTATTTCATGCTTGAAGTTAACTTTTCAATAAGGATTATCGCTTGCCTAGAATTTAATTATGTCTTTGATGCAGAAACATATTTCAGTAAGCTGAAGAGTAGCTTACAAATGCATACTAATTCCTGAGAATTGATGATGTAAAAAAATTATATAGCCGAAAACGTTTTGTCTTACTTATTGTAAAGGGAAAACAACAACTTAGTGTTATTTCTTTAAGAAAGCATTGAATACAAGGAAATTGACTTTGAACACTAAGAAATACAACAATATAACTTTGTGACCGCTCTCTGCCTATAAATCTATGCCTAGGAAATCAAAGTTAGCACAACATTAAGGCTGACTTCAACAGTTGCTTTAAAAGTTTCTACCTAAGTAGAATTAGGTCAGTGTCTAGAGCCTGAAGCTTTATAATAATATTTGTATGTATACAGTAATGACTTGCAACAGTTTAGTCCTTGTTAATTTCCAGAAAAACCTATCTATTCTTTTGGTATTTATGATGGTTTTGATTATCAACCACATAATCTAAATTAAATGTTTATTGTGAACTTTTCCATAAAACATTTGAAAATATTAGAACAAAATGATCATATCTCAAGGAGTCATATTGAATAATGCTTGATACTTTGAAAAATACAGCATGTACATAGGAACAATACTGTATAAGCTACTCATATTTGCTTGAATATTTGCATATATATTCATTATTTTCCTACCACTCTATCTTTTGGTTTTTCCATGTAATCTGTTAAAGCAGACAAATTTGAAATTCTATAGCAGGATCCCATAGAAGTAAATATGTATCATAAATTGAAATTTTATATGAAGATGTATGACAAAAATGGTAAGTGATAACTAGAAAAGGAAAAAGAGAAAAAAAGAATGCAGAACCTTAGAAGAAGAAGAAGAGATCATCACGAATGGGAACCTGATGCCAACTACCTCATATGGATTGCAATGTTCTTCGTAAATTTCCACAAGAGAGATTATAATCTCTGTTGCTTTTGTCTGAGAAATTTTAGTAAAATGATAATTGAAAAATTTTCTTGTGTCTGAATAATTTCAGTTTTATCTTACACATAGCATTCCAAATCACTATAGCATGAATCACTTACAAAAATTAGCTAGTATCTTATAATAGCTATTCGGTTTAACTGAAATGAATTATTGCCTTAAATGTAGATCAAAATAACTCAAATATAAGTACTAAAGTATTTCAAAATATTTAATTCTTGTTTTTTACCAGAACATAAGTTTATTTTAGATGTAACAGTAGTATTAAAGTTGACAAGTGTAATTCTTAACTGAACCAAGTAAACTTAGCCATTTAAGTATTTTTAGTTATTCCCTCCAAAAACTGAGGGAGTTTTTCTTTTCCACCAACATAACACTGTTTCCCAAAAGTTCTCTTTTTGGAGGACTTTTAATTAATGAGTAAACTGCTTTGGAGATACTCAGAAACTCCTTTCTCCAAATGGAAATTAATCTTGACAAATTATATATTGCATAGATTTCTCTACGGATTTTTCTTTAGAACTTAAAGGCAAATAGCATGCAGAGTAATTTTAACCTATTTACCCCAGGGTAAAAACTATCTGTCCTGAAAAATGGAATCTTTTGATGGCATAT
>NW_008339433.1:6949133-6955795 GCF_000622305.1 Nannospalax galili | reverse complement strand
TCATTTAAAAAAAATTCAACACGGGACATTACTTACTTTAGCCTTTACTGATTCACAGGCAAATGGACTATAGCCCAGGTCCTACCTCTTCCACAATTTCCCTTATGTAAGTGGACGGAATTATTTAATGCAAGTTTGCTAGAGGACAGTTGACCCTTTACACACACTTAAAATTTAGGTTAAACTACTGAGTAGTGTGGAAAAATAAATTATAATGATAGGGAGCCTATATACTCAATTCAAACTGTATTGTTTTCTCCTCCTCTTTAAATAATGTGTACATAATTGTGAGGCAGCTATTCAGGTTTCAATGACCACATTTAAGGATACATTCATAGGACTACTCAGACAGTCCAAGTAAAATGGTTATAGAAATAGAGGCAGTGTCATCTCAGAAAACTCATTTGTATATCAAAATCTATTTTGCTCTCTGGAAGCTTACAAAATAGCTGACTTCTTCAAACTAATTATGCTCTCTAACTTAAGCTCTCTTCTCTTGGCCAAGAGCAAGCTGAAGCTTATCCACAAAGGTGCTTAATACTAAACTTTTCTTCTAAGTTTATATTTGGGCTGTTTCAGAAACCAATACCCAAGAAACAAGCATGGTCTTTCTATATTTTTCCCACTACCTTACAATTAGAGCCCTATAAATTCATTCATCAACCATACTCCTTTTTTATATTTATCTTTGCACTCAAGACTAATGAAATCCACTTTCCTTTGTACTTTCACCATTCTCAAATGAAAACTTAAGGTTATAAAGTGTGCATAATCATCTTCTGAAACAATCTTATCACTTAATCTATTTGGAAATGAGACTCATTCCACACTTTTAAATAAGAGGATGCATCAAATTTCCTTTTAAAGTCAAATGGAATGAAGCACAGACCATGTGTACTGTTTTAAAGTCTAGTGAAAACATTTCTTGAGCCATTAATGACTACTGACAATCTAAAACTTCCAAGTATCAGAGATGGGACAATGGTAGGAAAACACCAGTATCTCACATGTCTCTCATATTACAGTTCTCAACCTGTCAGAGGCACTCCCCAAGTGCCTGGGGATGACCTGGCATAAACCAGACCTGTCAGTAGGAGGTCACAGTGATATTTGTATTAACACTTTATAGGTCTATCTTTCCAAGAATAGAAGGAATTTGTTTATGAACCTCTTATTCCAAATCTTTAAACTCAATGTTGTAGGCACAGAGTGTAAGGAAATCTGAGATGTTCTCTAACAGATAAGAAATAGCATAGCTATGTTATTTTCAAAAATACTGTATAGAAATTATTTCATATATTATCAAATGCTCAGTGGCCACACATTTAACAACCTGTATTAGTTGATATTAAATACACATAATGTATCACAAGTTCATTTAAGCTCTTCATGTATTCTTTTTTTATATGTCCATGAGAAAACACTTGCTTCAGGTTTATTTAGGGGTATTGATTTAGAAGGACATAACACGATTTTAAAGGTTACACTGTAATTGGGATTACTGAAAGAAAAGGAGAAAAAATTACAACAAACTTCTTTAGGTCAGGTAAAGGTCATTATCGCTACCTGGGATATTAAAAAAGTTAAGCTCACCAGCCCATACTCTACAAATTAATGCCTCTAGTAATAAGATTAACAGCAGGAAAAATAAACCTTCTAATAACCAACACACTCATTAGCGAAAAAGCAGTTTAACTGAAATACTTTGACCAAAGTATAATACTACCAACCCAAATTGCCCCATCCATCACCAAAGAGAGGGGAAAAACTGCTTTTAAAACCTAAATAAGCTTAGTATTTCTTAGAAGGATAGCAATGGTCCAGCTCCTGAGAGTGTTCAGGACTAAAGGTAGAGTGAAGGCAGTGTCCAGGGATCTGCATCCCACAGAGAGCCTTTAAAAACTCAAAGTACCTCAAATCCACTAAACTTTTCTATGAGTTAGAAAATAGGCTATTGCTGCTTCTGCTTTCTGTCTCTTGAACTAAACAATGTTGTAGGCTCTTCCCTTCAATGTGAAAGCAGGACATTTAAAAAAAGAATCATCTAGAAAATTTGAAATCATTTGACACCCAAATTTTTGGGACCAGACATCTTAACTGTGAAACTCTATAGATCCACATTCTCCTTCCTTCAATCCAACCACCTCATAAAAATAAGAGAACTAAAACAATCCAAACATGATCATCTTTAAGAGTCCTTGAAATTATTAAAACTTTAAGAGGAAATAAAGAAGGAAAACAAGAACAAGGAAGAAGGGAAGCTGAAACAGGGAGGGGAAATCAATGGGTCTCTTTTTTGGCGACAAGCAAGTGCAAGAAAGTTCGTTTTTAATTGTTCAGTTGTCTGTCTTTTGTGTATCTGCACTCTGACCAGAAGGGACTTCGAGGTTTTTCTGAAGCACATGAGTATCTGCAGGCTCTATCCTCCTATAGTAGTTCTTCTTTGTCTCAATAATCTCAAAGCCAAACTTCCTGTAGAAGCCAATTGCTGAGTCATTGCTCATCCGGACATGCAGATAGATGTTGTCAAAAGTGCCATCTTTCTCACAGATGTTTAGGACATGATTTAACATTTTAGTTCCTGTTCCGAGTCTTCTGTAAGGTGCAAAACATCCTAGTGTCATGATGTAAAGTCTCTTCTGATTCTGTGAATGATCCACCCTGCAGCATACTGTACCTACAGCTATATCATTGAAATAGGCAAGTTTTGCTAGCTCGCCAACTTCCAGAACATCCTTGTAGAACTTGTCATTATAGCTGACTAGAAAGATGACCTGGTTAAATCTCTTCAATTGTTTAATATTGTGTGGTGTCACATCTCCCAGCTCGATCTGGCCTTTCATCTTCCCCGTCTGCTGAGGCCGTCATTACCACCATCACCAACGCCACCCTCCGCTTAGGCCACTCAACCCCACATGCTGGCCTCCTGGCCAAGGGAAGGAAGCTGAGGGGCTGATGCAGGCCACAGAAGCCGAGTGCGGCCCTGAGGGTCTGGAGGATGCCGAGGAGTCTTCGGCTGCCGCGCTGGTGTGACTGCATCTCCACACGTGCACTCAGGACCTAATTCTTGTATTTTTATGTTACATTTGCTACTCTTCAAAATATTCTGTAAATTTTATATCTAAAATTTCATCTTAAATTATGATGAACCAATTTGTGCAAGCTAATCTTGCATATATTAAATTCTCTTTCCCTTTTTATTATGCCTGTGTCTTAACTTCCATCTCTCATTTGGTCTATACTTTTTATCTTCACAAACACTTGTTCTGTACCACAACCTGTCTGCTGGACATCATTCCCAAAACACTCCAATGCTATACACTAGCTATGGGAGAAAATGCCATTTTCTTTTACTTACTTACTGTCCTTGACAATCTCATGGCTCTACTAATAACGTTTTTATTCTCGCTGGAGGACAGGATCATCCTAGAGAAGAGATAAAAATCACAGTTTAAAATTTTAGGGAACAATTTAGGATAGGGGTATAAAAAGGACTAATGCAATTTCTATATTGAACTAGAAAAACAAAAACAGAAACATGAATAAAAAATCAGCAAGATTTTCTAGACCAAGGAAATTAATTTTTTGTCACTAATGATATTAATATGAGGCGCACAAAGGGTAGCACATCTTCAGGATATTTTTCAAGTTTCAAACAATAAAACTTCTGATAGTTATATGAAACCATGAAATGAATATCAGGTAAAAGCATTTACTATGCTGTGGTCACTGCCAGTGGTGGCCACTCCTCCGTTCTCGTGGGTGCCCCTCCTTTGTTCTCACAGGTGTCAAGGCTGCTCCTCCACTCACCCTGGACTGAGGCCACTCTTCTCGCCTGGTGCTGAGGCAGCTCTTCCACTTGCCCTGTGCTGCCTCCTGTTGTTGCTGCTTGTGCGTGGTCCTGGACCCCAGGGCTGGTGAGGAGACTGTGTCAGCGGAGCCGCATTCAGACACAGGAGACAGGGTTCAGTGACACAGGTCTGCTTTTTTGTAGGAAGGCACAAGCTTATATAGGGGTAGTGGTCCAATCACAACACAGCAAGTAAGATACCTTATTAGCATAACAGGTTTAACATCCTATCACAGTACAGCAAGTAGGATACCTTATTAGCATCATCCTATTAGCATAACAGACTTAACGTCCTATCACAGAATAGAGGGCATGATGTCTCATTAGCATACTGGGTTTCAGATTACAGAGCCAGGATTCCTGGACCCTGACAGTTGCAATATCACCCTAGGCTCAAGCCTATCTCCCACACTACACAAGTCTAAGAAACTGACATAAATCCTTCTGATGCCCACATGGCCATCATGGCATGTGTGTACACACACACACACACACACACGCACACACACACACACACACAAACACACAACATAATGACAAATGATATTTTTACTAACTTCACAGCTGACACCCTCAGCAAAATCTAAAACAAAATCTAAATTTCCTGTCATCTCTGCCTCAGAAGATTACAATTTTCCTCTTTTGCCCTTTCCCTTTTTTCCACTGTTTTCACAACATAAGTGGTTCTATTACTTTTCACTTTTATTTATTAAGAATTTCATAAAGTAGTTCTGCACCTACATCATTTCTACACCTCCTTCTCTACCTCTGTCTCCTTCCCCACACCCCACTCCCTCTCAATTTCACGACATCTTTATTTTTATACACATATATATACAGTCTTCTGAATTCATTTACTTTTGTTTTTACATACATGTGTTTGGGGCTGACTGCTTTTGATTGGATAATATATCCAAGACCTTGTTGGTACAGAAAACTGATTCTCCTCTCTCAGCAGCTATAGATTTCCTATAGCTCTTTGTCTAGAAGTAAGATCTTGTGAAATTTTGTCCACCCATGTTGGCATGTTAACTACGTTGTCATTATGCAAGTCTTGTTTAGGCAACCGTATTGTTGGGATTTTGCTGATGCAGCTTTAGTGACATGTCTAGCAGCAGGTGCTCTGGTCCTATTTCTTTTACAGTCTTTCCATATATTTGTCCATGATCTTCCCTAAGCATCAGATATAGGTGTTGCATCTTAAATACATCACTTGGAGTGAGAAATCCCACAGTCACATATTCTCTGCATTTTGGCCAGTTGGATCTCCTTTGCAAATAGAAGATTCTTTGATGAGGGATGAAAGCTACACTTACCTGTGGTTGTTTTCACAATAGCTAGGAAATGGAAACACCATACAGTTCTTTCACCTGATATAAATAATGGAAATGTGGTCCATATACACAATACAATTCTATTCCTAAGTAAAAAAGAAATCATGTCAAAAGAGGAAAACACTACACTGAGTGAGGTAAACCTGAACAAATAAGACAATGTTCTCACTTGCGGATTGTAGCTCAAAATCATGGAGAGTGGAGGCGAAAGAGCTCAAAAGAGGGAACACAGGTCTTATCAAGGAGAAATAATTAAAAACGTGGATGTAATGTAACAGGACAGGGAAGGAGTGTAATACGAAGAGAAAGGGAGAAAGGAGAGCTAAATATTCCTAATCCTAAAGATGTTGGAAAAAATGTAATAATACATATATAATATTTATATGTATTTATGCATATTTTTTAGTTATTTATTTAATAACAACATACTTAGAAGAAGCATTTCATTACAACAGCATTGACATATTCAATAACAATTTCCAGAGCTAAGATGCATCTCTTTTGAAATTGGCTGTAAATTTTTAGATTTACAGTTGAATTATTACAGTTATACAATATTGTACTCAGTATCACACAGAACATCCCAAACCATCTTATTCAACTAAATACCCAGTTCCCAGATGGCACCCTCCCATAGCTTCCCTACCCCCACTAGAGCCCTTGTACTCTGATATCCCTGCTACTGTCTGCTGTGTTGTTGGCACCCCCAGCCATTCCCCACTACTTATCCACCTGGTGAGTATAGTCAGACTATCTAGAGGTCTTCATTTTAGTTGCATCAGCTGTTCCTCATCTTGCAGCACTCAGTTTTCAATATTCCTTTAAATGAGATTGGGGTCTGCTGTTCATTTTCCCAGTTCTATGCCGGGTTACTAATCTGAGAGTCCCTTTGGCCACTCCACACCCCCAGCCATTCCCCACTACTTATCCACCTGGTGAGTATAGTCAGACTATCTAGAGGTCTTCATTTTAGTTGCATCAGCTGTTCCTCATCTTGCAGCACTCAGTTTTCAATATTCCTTTAAATGAGATTGGGGTCTGCTGTTCATTTTCCCAGTTCTATGCCGGGTTACTAATCTGAGAGTCCCTTTGGCCACTCCAGCCAACAACTCAAAAGAAGGTATCTCCTATCTGGCATTGCTGCTTGTTATGTAGCCTTTAGCTATGCATATGTACTCATAGGAAATTATATTGGCCCCTTTAATCTTTGGTTATACTTTCCTTTTGAGTGTTTAAGGCCATACAGTTGGCCCAGATAAACCAATTTAATTTTACTCTTAAGGTCGTTTGAGTATCTGTTCCTCAGGGGTCACATGGGCTTGGGAGGAACCCCTGGCTCCTTTCTTTTACTAGTTCTGCCTATGTGAAGATAAGTCAAAGGTCCTGCTTGACCATGGCTGGCTTTGCTTGGAAGCATGGAGGAAATGATTCCTCTGTGTTGACCCTCCACTTTGTAGATTGGACACTTGTTCACGTTT
>NW_008339433.1:6927203-6949049 GCF_000622305.1 Nannospalax galili | reverse complement strand
GGAGCAAAGAATGTCCTTTATGTCCCTCTTACCAAATTAGTATAGGCCTCAAAGTATGTCTGTTAAGCATCCAAGAAGGTTAGTTCCACCAGTCTGGTACTTTTAATTACATTGTGTCATGTAGATAAATCTTGGGCAAAGACCAGTTGTTCTCAGATAAACCTTACCTAGACATATATTTCTTGATTTGCTATGTATAATTTGTCAGTAGGTTGTAGAAGTAATATGGTTCCCTCTGGTTTTCAAAAATAGCTAGGCATTATTTATCTCTCGCATTGTCTCACCCCTCCACATTGTTTTCTCACTTAAGGTGCCCCCATTTTCCCCCTTTCTCCATTAATAATACCCTTCTCCTATGGTCCTTCCTCTCTTGAGCTCCTTCTTTCCCTTTATCCCCTAGGTTCCTTGTATACCCTTCCCTCCCCCCACCCTCAAACTAACCCAGTTTTTTTCCATATCTCCTTTATTGAGGCCTGTTTCCTATTGTTCTTCTCTTTCAGGTTCTTTCTTTTCCTTTACCTCCCTGTTTCCTTTCCATTATCCTGGTCAACTCTGTTGACACTCATGGGAAATATTCCTTTGGGTTGTTGCTCATGATAGTCCAAGAGAATCCCAAAATAATTTAGAGTATTGCTATTGATCTTGGCTGCCTCCAAGGAATTGAAGGTATGCCCATATTGCCAAACACACCACAGACTTCAGGCATAGGACTTAGAGGATTCAAACTGAAAGTGAGATGGAAAAAGGGAAAAGCATTCAGTAGTTGTACCTAACTGAATGAACCACAATGATGACCAGCACATCATGACATCCTTAATTGTGCAATAGCGGCACTTTTATCTTGGGGGTAACCAACGAATGTCAAATTAAACTTAAGTTTCAGTCAATAGGAGAGAATTCATGCTTGGTACTATAAACCTACCCAAATACTAATGGCTTTCATACTTTAAATTTTTTTTTATTTACTTGGGGAGAATGAGCATGCCACTATGAGCATGGAGGTCAGAGAACAACTTGTAGGAGTCAGTTATATACTTCCACAATGTGGATCCCAAAGATCAAACTCAGGTCCTTGAGATTTCCCAGTGTTACCTTTACCCACTGAGCGATTTTGCCAGCAAAAGAGCGATCCACTTAAAATATAAACACAGCCCACCATAGTTTCAAACCCCTGTAATCCCAGAGCTCAGGAAGTTGAGATAGAAGGATGCCAGTATGTGGTGCTGGGACCATTTGTGACTAACATGTGCTTCAGGGCAAGGCACTGTCTCATAAAAATAATTACATACATGATTGAGAAGAAATTCATAAAACATAAACACTCTAATGTATATCATCGTAAACACTCCAGTCTTAATCATTGTAAGTGGCAAGCCCATAAAAGTACATGAAATTTGTAATTTCATGCATGTATTTTTGTTAAGTTTACAAACTTCGCTCCTGTTTTACTACTTGCTTTCACATCTCTATTGCCCAAATCTTGAACCATTTCTGGAAAAAACCTCTCTTGATTAATAGCTTTTATATACTTCTATCTCTACATAGAATATGATTTTCCCAATTATCTACATTGATTGATCTATCATCTTCTTTAAAGTATTTGCCTTCAGTGAGGTTGTCCATATACACTGAATTTACAATTAAACACTTACTTTAGCATTCCTCTCTTTACCTGATCTATATATTTCCATAAAATTAATGGCAAACATACTATTACCTTTTTCACTAATAGACCAAGATTAAAAGGATAAGGATTTGTCCTCTTATGCATTTTTGTATATTCTAAACCAAAGCAATGCCTTGCACTTAGTAGAAGCTACATAAATATTTATCAGAAAATATATAATCT
Source organism: Nannospalax galili (assembly GCF_000622305.1). Lineage (NCBI taxonomy): Eukaryota > Metazoa > Chordata > Mammalia > Rodentia > Spalacidae > Nannospalax > Nannospalax galili. Next base: position 6,947,200 of record NW_008339433.1, on the reverse strand, counting down.
AGCTTTTATTTAATAAGCAATAGAAGAAAACATGACTAAAATACTGTTTGTGCTTTGATGCCAACACCAATTACACAAGTCATTCTAAGAAAAGAATCAAGCTTAAATTAGTGCTGCATATATAGTAGTTACATAAAGAAAAACAAATGAAAAATGAAGTTACGCACTTTTAAAATTACAATAGGGGGTTACTTATGTGTGGTACTATAAACATAGCCAAAGACACATAGCTAAAGAGGTCATAGATCCTAGAAATATAGTACTTTTGCCATTTCCCTAGACCAATGTTATTTCTTAATTCATTCTAAATATGCTTCCTCCTATATACAGACAAGTGTCCCTTTCAACCCTCATCAAAGTAGCTTCTTTTTACAGCAGATATACACTATTTCAGAGTTCCAGAAATGGTCAAATGAAGAGAATAAGTATCTTTGAAACACGTAACACTAAGTGGGACATCTTCAATGCAACCGCTACACATAGGATGAATGCATATTTCAGTTCTCATCATAGAAGTTTTCTTATACAGCAGATAATGATTAACACAGAAACCCACAATTAGCTCATGTGCAGAGAACAAAAGACCATGGAGTGTTTATCCCTGAATAGGACATCTATTTCGAACTGTATCTCAAGGCTCAGGGATCATTGCAGAAGAGAAGGCAGAGCCTGAGGGGGTGGATAACTGCAAAGAAATAGAATCTTCCACCCAGCTAGTCAGTTAATAAATGAACTCACAGCAATGGTGACAGCATCCACAAGCCCTTTGCAAGCTCAAACCAAACAAAACCCCAGCATAGACATTGGGAAATGGGTAAGAAATCACAACACAGCATAGAACTTTCGGCGATTGATGGTTGATGGGATGGGGTGAGACAGTGTCTTAAAGGAATGGCACTCTTGTTGGGCCCAGTGGATGGACCTACATTGAAGGACATTTGGGGACACAAATTATACCTATAGGCATATATATATATATATATATATATATGTATGCATGTATTGCCTGCATGTAGGTAAGTGCACCCGTGTTGTACAATGCCCACGGAGGTTATATATATATATATATATATAAATTGAATGAGGGCAGTAGGGGGAAATGTATGGATAAGAGAGGGGATCTAAATAGCATCAAAATACATTGTATGAAAAATGCAAAAATTCACTAAAAAATTAAATTAAATTATTTTGAAACAGAAGGACAAAAAGTGCATTACAAGTAGTTTGTATATGAATCTAACAATGTTGAGTGGTGTACAGGTAGAGAATATTAATTCTATCTAGCAAATAAGTAAAGTGAGTTATGTAAGATAAGCAAGTAGCCAAAAAAACCTGTGTTTCTCATTTTTAGTAATTCTATCTCCCAAGTCAGTGCTTATGATAATAACAAGCTAGATATTTTCAATTCTCCACACAACACACAACTGATTGTACCACATAACCCACTTGGCATTTTAGTGTGTAATTAGAATAAAGTAAACTAATGGATTGGATCTTGCTGACTTTTGTGCATCTCTGTAAATGCATTTGTGGTATTCACAGAATTTGTGCTATATTATTGGAGGCCAAGTCTGTTTCATTTTTTTGATACTTGTAACCCCTAAAATATCTTCCCTATAGGATTTCAATACATATACTAATGTAAATAGTAATAGTATCCTAGATGAATACAATTATGACAAATAAGCTTTTTCTACTTTTTTTTTTTGCTTCTTTGTAGGATAAGCACTTGTTTCAAGTCAATGTACATGCAAGCCTTGGCTGATTCAAAATTTCAACCCAATCTTCAAGAGACCAAATGTCTTTATAAATCTTAAGTTGTGGGAACAAAATGTGAGAGGAATTATTCCTGATCATTCCAAGAATATTAAAGTTAAGATTGCTTAAAATGCAGTACATAATTTACACAAATGTAATACTGTCACCTCCCCTGCATAGACTCAGGGTGTGGATAGTACCATCAGGGGAGTGACTTTCTGGAAGGCTAGAGGCTTCCTGTAACCATGTCTCATGGATTCTTAGAATGGATTTTTAAAAAACAAAGAATAAAGTACACTCAAAATTCTCAGCCACTTTGTAGAACTTTGGGGAGGCTTGCTCCAATCACCTGCTGTGGCTTTCACTGCTTCACTTTTTAAACCCTGAATCAAAAGTGCCAAAACAAAATAACATGTACACGGAGGTAAGGGAAAAGAAAGAATATGAAAGAGGAAGTCAGTAGGAAACCGTTGTTACCAGGAGTGAGGTGGGGAAAATGGGATTGTTCTGTAGGGAAAAGACAAGGGAGGGACATTCAAGGGACCATGGTGTGGGGAAGGAGGGAAGTCAGGAGAGCAGTCACAGTGGGAGGCAGGTGTTTTGGGGGGAGGGTGGGAATAATGGGGACACTGGGAGGGAGGAGAAAGGAGGGATCAGAAGAACAAGAGTAGAGGAGAATAAATTTTGGGGTCCTAGGAAACCCAGAGGGAAGTGTGATGCCCCCGATACCCCATGTGACATGTCCATACAATATCTAAGCATTAGTGCATATGTATACCTGGGAGCTGCTTGGCAAGGAACACAGTGCCAAACAGAAGAGATCGCCCTTTGAATTGTTGGTGAGAGTGGTCCAGGAAACTCCCAAAATAACACAGGCTTTTGCCAAACCTCCATGGGAGTTCCTGCAATGGAGCAGTAACTGACTTGGAAGGGGTTTTTTATGCTAATTTAAAGTAATTTTTTTAATAATTTTTTTTTGTTTTTGTTTTTGTTGAAATTTTTTGTGTATTTAGTACAGAACATCTCAAACAATCTTAATCATCTTTATAGCTTAGTCATCCAGGCACCATCCCATAGCCACCCCAATGAAGCCCATATATTCTGTCATCACTGCCAAGGTCTACTGTGTCAAGTCAATGTCCCCAGACATTCCCCAATGATAGTCCATCCACTGAGATCTAGTCAGCCTATCTAGAGTCCCTTGTTTTAAGATGATCAGCTCTTCTTCACCTGGCAGCAATCAGTTGCCAACATTTCTTCAGATAAGATTGGGGTCTACTGTTCATTTTCCCATTTCTATGCTGGGTTTTGTCTGCCTGAGTTTGTGTGGGACTTGATTATGCTGACATCACTTCCGTAGAATCATATGAGCAAGTTCCTAAGAGCTTGTAGGACTCTGTTTCCATATGGTCATGCACCTCTTCTCTGGCTATTATAATCTTTCCACCTTCTCTTCTGAGACTGTCCATGATCCTTGGGTGGGTGAAGTTTAATAAAGGAGTCCTGTCCAAGGGACAGCGTTCAGCATACTTTTAATCTCGATGCTTTGGCCATTTGCGACCATTTGTGTTCCTGGCCTTCCGCTGCATGAGGGAGCTTCATTAATGAGAACTGAGAGACTCTTTAGTGTCCTCTTCTTTATCACTGTTCTATGTTCCATGAGTCTTAGGTATAGAGGTTTCATGGTAGATGTGTCACCTAGGCCTGGGCAATTCATAGACAATGTCTGCGCATGACCAGTTATGGTACTTGGTAATAGTCTCTGACTGGTGCAAAATGAGCTGCTTTGATGAATGGTGACTGGCATGTAAATATAAGGACACATATTTTGCACATAGTAAGAAATCACATTAGTCTAGATGTGTGACAGTCTTGGGCTTTTGTCTAAGGTCTACGACCACTCCAGCCATGTGTATTTGGTTATCTTTACAGTACCACACTTCAGTTTCCTCCCATTGAGTGGGCTTTTAGTCCATTTAGCTAGCTGTTGATTGCCCCCAAGATAAAAGTGCCGCTATTGTACCAATGATGCATATGCTGTTCTGGCCATTGATGTGGTCATTTAGTCTTGAAGCTGGTATTGGATCACCCATTGATGTTTTCCCTTGGCACCTTCATAGCGCAATCCAAAGCTATGAGAGCTAGCTTCAGGGGAAGTGGTTCTAGGTCAGTTGCAGCTCTATTGCTCCAAATTCTGTGTCTGAACTGTGGGCTGGAGGGACACTGCAGCCATTAAATGCTAAGGCTGACAACAAAAACAAGACCTGGAAGATTTTTACCTGAAGTTTAGCTATTATAATGCTCATGGAACATAGGGGACCAAGGGATGGATAGAAAACTAATGCATCCCTCAACCCTCACCTGTAAAGCTTCCTTCTACAACAGAGTGTGATGTGCGCAGAAGACCACAACTGTCCAGGTTTTAAAGAATAAGAGACTTCAGAGTGTGTATCCTTGGATAGGGTTCTTCTATTGAACCTCACCCACCCATGGCTCAGGGACCATTTAGGAAGAGGGGGTGGAAAGATTATAATAGCCAGGAATGGTTCATGAATACAGGGAAGCAGAGGCTTTCAGGCCACTGGAGGCTTGCACATATGAACTTGTGGCAATGTTCGCATTGAACATAGGACCCATTCCAACTCAATTAAACAAGGGTCCAGAGTGGAGGAGAAAAATGGGTGGCAGGCCATCCCCAGACTGAGGACTTCTGGAAACTGATTGCTACTGGGTGAGGGAGAGTATGCCTTACATACAATCTCTAAATGGGCTGACTAGACTCCAGTGGATGAATTTACATTGAAGGATATCTGGGTACAAATGCTTGACTGGATATGGCTTAGCATGTATATTGGAATACATGAGGTCCAGTGGGGGAATGGAGGGCAGGACTGGGGAGTGAGGGGTCTAAATTTGATTTAGAATTGTTGTGTAAAATTACAGAAGCTCAGTAATTTTTTTAAACAGAAAATTTATTCTTAATTTTTTTTTTTTGCAAAAAGTCATGCCAATGTCTCATTTAATGGCCAAAGTTAAATTTTGTCATGAAAGGGTAAAATATGAAATACTGCTCAATAACAGTTCACCTACAAGAACTTGTGATGTATGATGGAAGGGCAGAATTGCAGACCCCCTTCTTCTGTAAATTGGGCGTCAAAGCCAAGATGGAGTCACAATCCACACAGAGTACTTGCCCTGGGTTGGGGTGGAAGGACAATGATTTTGGTCTTCATCATGCTGGGAGTAACAGCAGTGGCTTTCCGCATACTGTCAGTGAAGCCTCAGTTATGGTGGTTCCACCATACATCACTGTTGGGATGAATGTTGTTTTCAATGTGTTGTCACACTTCATGATGGAATTAAAGGTAATTCCTGGAAGCCACATGATTCCAAACCCAAGAACGAATGTTGGAAGAGCACCTGGGGCAATGGAACTACTCGCTGCCAATGATGATGACCTGGCCATGAACCAGCTCTTAACATTCTCGTGGAAGACTAGAACACTATGGTGGCCATGTCCAGGTCAATGTAGAACAGCTTCTCCTTGATGTCATGCAATATTTCCCACTTAGACATAGTTTTGGAGCTGTACCCATGTTCAGTCAAGATCTTCATGAGGTATTCTGTCAGATACTGGTCAGCCAGGTCCAGATATAGGATGGTAGGTGGGAGACCTTAGCCTTTGTTGATGGGCACAGCTTTAGTGACTATATTAGCTACGTTTCTGCTGCTGTGATAAGACAACCTGATCAAGGCAACTTATAAAAAGAAGACTTTTGTTGAGCCCACAGTGGCAGGGTTAAGGATCCATAATAGTTGGAGAGGCAGGGGAGGCATGGCAGAAAGTGGTGGATTGGGCAGAAAGCAGAACTATCACATTTTCAAGCTGACACAGGAAGCAGAGAAAGACTGAAAATCTGGCAAGACTTAAGAACTCTGTTTCCTCCAACAAGATCATACCTCTTAAAACCTACCAAAACAGCACCACTATCTGGGGACAATATGATCAAATACTTGGAACCTATGGGCCACATTCTCATTCAAACGACCTCAGTGATACTGTCATTGGAGTCCAATGCAATGCATATGGAACAAGCATAATTATATAGGAACAGCATGACTTGAAGGGATACATATATGAATGCAGTATTGAAGGTATTGGACATTGTCTGGGTAACCTTTTCACAGTTGGCCTTGAGGCTCAGGGCTTTCTCAGTGAGCAAGAAGTGGTACTGACTTTCTGGCAGCCAAAGGATGCTTGCTATAGAATGTGTGGTTCCAGATCTTCTTCATGTCCTTTCAGTTAGTGACAAAGCCACACTAAGTCAGAATGACTGACATAAAGTCAGAATGCATCTTTTGCTTGGGGCCTTGTTGCTCATGTAGGATTCCTTCTGATATATGTTCACCATCATGCCTTAGTGCCACAGGCAGTCAAATATGGAAGGGAAACCCCGAGATGAAGCATTGTTGCCCATGAATCCAACTTTGCACATCCTAGAGCCATTGTGAATGACTAGAAATAGTCTCATTCATAGTGAGCTGTTATGTGTGTGGGCCAGTGATGAAGGACGTATGAAGTTCTGGACAAGGAGATTTGGACACTCCAAATGTTTTCTTTCTTACATTTCTCATGCAATGGTAATACTAGCATGGCAAAATATATCAAATTATACACTTCTAACAGGTATCCCCAAATATTCTATCCATTACATTAAGTGCATTACATGATTTTTGAAGAAAAGAAATTGAATTAATAAGAGCAGATAATGAGGATATATGTTAACAAAATTATATGACAGCTATTTTATCATTGTAAAACAAATTTGAAAGTTAGAAAACACTTAGGGATGTATTACTTTTGGATAAATAATGAAACCACTGATCATAAAGCTGTGTTAAAGTAAAGAGAACCACCAAACATTTTGGTACATATCTGTAACTCCTGGGCTAAGTACATGAACATGAGAGGATGAAGAATTTGATGTTTTATTTGTGTACACGGCAAGGTCAAGGCCATCCTGTACTAAATGAGGCCTGGTTTCAAAAATAACAAAGAAAGAAAGAGAGAAAGAGAGAAAGAAAGAAAGAGAAAGAAAGAAAGAGAAAGAAAGAAAGAAAGAAAGAAAGAAAGAAAGAAAGAAAGAAAGAAAGAAAGGAAGGAAAGAAAGATAAATAAATAAATATGTTTTGGTATTTAAGTAAACACTAATTTCATACCTGTTTAATATGGACTAAAATATGATTTTACTGTTAACTGACCCAGTAAAATTATTTTCAATTTAACACCAAGAATTAATAGATATCATTTGGAGAGTACATTTCTTTCACACAGAAAATACAGAATCATAAAATATAAATAGCTGTTTTGTGGCAGTTCATTTTCTCACAATTCAGTATCTCTCAGAATTTTCTGTGTATGAGATTGGGTCTTATATGATCAAATTTTCCTACATGCAAATGACTGTAGGACAGAGCAATACTACTTCCTAACTTGTGAATGTTTGAACCATGTGTTTATTGATGAGGAGAGTGAAACAACAAAATTTGCTATATAGTTGTTATAAAATGCAGGACATTCATAAGGAATAGGGCTATTTCATACAACACAATTTCATTCATGAAAGATAAGTTGGAATACTGTGTTGGCAAGTTAAAATCACTAATCTCAAAGATTTGTTCTTTGCATAGTTAAAGCTCACTTTTTAATATAAATATTATAAATTATCAGTAGTAAATTCTATACACTGATATCATACATGAAAATCATGAAATAAAAATGTGATCTAATTCAATTTTTGTAGATATTTTTGAAGATTGGCTTGATTTTCATAGGGAGGCATTAAATATCCCTTTCTTTATAGGTAATATGATTTGATTCCCTGTACTGATCAACTTCAGTGGTAAGAAGTCTTATGAATAGGTTCTTTTACTTTCAGTCTGTGTACTTCCTGAGAAGAGAACTGAGCTTCTTGTAAGCAACAAATCCTTGGATCTTGGATTTTAGACCTACTGATATCTTGTCAATGACTATGTCAACATAGTTCGCTTGAGAACAATTCTAAGGCATGTATCAAAATAGAGATATTCCATGTATCTTTGTCCATTACCATAACTTTGTCATTAAACTGTGTCAGGCATTTGATAGAAGTACAATCAATAAAAAGTAGGAAGGATCAATTCGTTGTGTAGAAATGACTAGGCTTTCTCTCAGTGATGACAGTTTGGGGCTGAATAAGTGACATAACAGACAGAGGGCTCTCTACCCAATTATGGGGAAGTCTATACTGTAGTCATTTTGATAGTTGTCAGTATTTCGTGGGCTTTTAAATCAGGCAAAATATGGCCTGCCTTCCTCAAGTCACTCTAATTTATTCCAGTGTAATGAACTTTAATGAATTGATCACCTACCTGTTTGCTATGGGCTATGATCTATTTTTCTTTTTAATGAACACAAAACAGATGTTCAAATTCACTTGAAAATAGCTGTATGGATACAAGCCCCATGAATCATTTTTATCTCCCTCCAACAGCACTTTCTACAAGGGGTTCAAATATTATTCTTGCCTTATATAATGCAATTGAAAAAGTTCTTTCTGTCTTTTTCTGATATTGATAACACCTTAGACGTGCATGCTACTTAATAACCCTGACTACAAATATCAGTTGTACAACAAGGTAAGAAAGTCAATCATGAAAATGTCAAATCCCTCAGCTAGTCCTGAACTGTGAACAATTTGATGAAAATATAAAGCAAATATATAGAAAGGCTACTCCGGGTACAATTTCAAATTAATAAAAGAATCTTTTCAGAATAACACATTGATTTCTTTCTAGGTATTTCCAATCATATAACCCAAATGTCCCCTTGAGGAAATTTTCTCTAACTACTCTCATTGCCACTGGTAAGTGTATTTATTATTACATACAAATCTAGTGGTTATATATGTCTGAATGCAAACCTCAACATGGGTACTCCTATAGGATGAAGAAGACAAAATTAGCATAATCTGACTTTGAAATTTTTTGAATTAAGAAATATCTTTTTACTTCAACCCAGTTGTTTAAGTTTGTTACAGAACAGTTCTCCTAATTCCCCTTCCAAATAGAATGGGTAGTTCTTAATTTTCCTATAAATGAGAGGACACATTAAGGACAATGCAGTAGGCATCCATATGGAATCCCAAATCTTTCATATTCAATGGCATAGTACATAGAATTTTTTATAGTCTTCTTCAATCTACTTAAAAATGTTTATATCTGGGATGGATAGTTTCATCACAAATCTGAAAACCTGTATTGTTGGATTTGGGTTTATACAAGAGCACCATGTACTAAATGTGGAAGGTAGAAATAAAATATTAGACATTATATTCTAAAGATGGGTATACAATGCTTGGTTCTGGAAATGCTTGTTCATTTTATTGCTGATCCACTGGCCCATCTTATTGGCATGGGATGCCAGTTGATTTCAGAGCTCTGCCTTGCCCATGAGATCTCCATGTTCAGGTTTTCCATGTTGAGATCCAAGCACACGTACAATTTCACAAAGGGGCATTAATTCATTCTACAGCTCATGAATATTGCTGAGAACAGAAATCATAGGAGACATATGAATTTGCTCATATGTGTTTTATGTTGGTCACACTTTTCCCTTTTATTGGTGGCACATTCGCTTTTTATTCCCAACTATTAGTCTTGAAGATTAATCAACCTCCAGTATGTCATGACACACAGTCACAAACAATAAACTTTCACAGAAATATTATCACTGTCTATAACTGTCTAATCTACCTTCTGTGTAAACCTATGATTTCCTTAACATTCAGTGTTCCTACATCTCTGATTAACCCCTATCTGAAGCACTGTATAATGAACAAAAGATGTTTTCTTTGCTGGAAGAATATGCTACCACAGTCTGTATTATGTGGCTTATTTTGGCAACTCTGAACACCATTGTAAATTTTTGGTAAGTCAAAAATTTAATAGCTTCCAACCATTAATTCTATAAAAATATAAATTGCTACTATTCCATTTGGTAGCTAGGACACTTGGCATTCTTTTAAATGAAGATCTTACTATTGTGTAGCCCAGGGCAATGCTTTGACCTTTTCAATATTCCATAATTAGATTGGCTGCAATTCCACTTCGCCTCCTGTTTACAGTCTAAGCAGCCTCTGGGAAAGGGGCAGAGTGGCCAGCTGTTCACAGTTGAAAATATTTTAAAGGTCAAAGAAATAGAACATTTTAACTGTCTATTCTAATGAAATGCATTCACTTTTTTCATGAGAAACTAAAGGTACAGGAAATGTACTCTCCATAAAACAAAGAAGAAATTTAGCTGCTTCATTTTGGAAATTTCACAACTATCCTAAGGAGGTATCTTGATCTTTAGACAAAGAGATGTATGCTTATAAAATTAATTTGGTCTGTGACTGTCTTAGTTCACCACTCTTCCCATTCAAAGCATGCCTTTTTCTGGTTTTTACTGCAAAGGTGGATGCATTAACAAGCTTTATTAAAAACCCATTAGCTTACATAAAATGTGCTGAATGAAATGATATCTGGTTTGTGAAGTCTTATTTCAGACAATGCAGATGTTAATATGTTGGTTTGTTCTTGTTAAAAAAGTGTGCTTAACCATAGTCCTTTAATTTTCACCCTTTGTTCATAAATTGGTTAAATGAATTTTCATATTAATAAGGAAAATCATTACGCACTTCCCTAGTAAGATAGTCATCTTAATGTCAAGAATTATCTTTTTCTTACTGCATTAAAGAAAATATGAATTCTCAAGGAAAGTATTGACTGTGTATATTGTGAAAGCTAATTTTTGCTGATTGTTTCTTTTAATCGTTCTACAAGAAAATAAGAAAGCATGCTTATTGTAGGATTATATTTTCTCTCATAAGGAAAATATGCAAATAACATTATGGATAAATTAATATTCTGGTTACTTTGGCCCCAAACATATGAAGTTCAACATATTAGAAGTTAATATAGTTACTGTTACTTGAGTTTGGAAACCAAAATGCTACTTTATAGAAATAAAATTTCATCAGGAACTACAAGAATACTAGGTGTATAAAATTAGCAGGCCCAACTCCACTACTTTATTGACTGTATGCTTTACATTTAATAATTTGGTAAGAAAATGTCTTAGTATATTTAACAATTTGAAAGATTATGTCTTAGTTAATATCCAAATTTGTCTTTTCATTTTTTAAGTTAGAAAACTCTTAAAATTAATTCTGAGAAGGTTTTAGGTACCTTTCCAAGGTAGCTGGATTTGAAGTGCAGGGAGAGAATACATGTCTGATCTACCTTAAAATAATAAAATGTAAAGAGACTTAACAATTCTAATTGACAGTAGGCCTTGGAAGAGAATAAGGAAGGATTCAAAATTTTCTACAAGGTCTGCGATAGTTGAAAGCAACACAGTGGAAGATACTGCAGTGTTACAAAATAGAGATACTTCCCCATACTGTGATCATTGAAGGAAATTGATGGCAAGTTCTGCAACTTAAGAGCTTTTCAAAAGCCACCTGTTTATAAGGGGTTATAAAGTCGAACAATCTGGAGAACTTATGTGAAAATTCTCCAATTACAGCTACAGATTTTCCAAGGAAACATGTATACATGAAAACTTCAAATTACTATTGGAAAAAATCTTCAGGAATGTTAGAAGAGATGCTCTCAAGTGTGAAGTGCTGGTGCTGTCTCGAAGAACTACTCGGAGATGAGTACATAGGTAGTAATGTATCTCCTAGAAGGTACCCACCTTGGTCTGTTAGAGCAATTTTCCAAAGATTTGAAAATAATCTGTGAGACAGTACAAGTCTTCTACAAATTAAAATAATCAGAGAAAGACTACCAAACTTCATCTAGTACAGAAGTAACAGCAACTATTTACCCTTATGTTTCTACACGTCATGAAACATAAAGGAACAATGTCAAAAATGAGCACTTATCTTTCAGAAAAGGCACAAGTAGCATCTGTTGACTGATTTGGTCATACTATAATCCTTTTCCATGACCCCAGTTTGCTTACATATTTTTCAAGGCTTCATTATTAATAATTCTTTAGTTGGGGGCTTTACTAACAACATGAACAAGGGCATAAGCTTCTTTCCAAATCAGGAAATACAAAAGCACAGCTGAGACTAAGTCAAAGCTATAGCTTAATCCCCAGAAGGGGATACTGGGAAGATTTAATGCAACACCCAAAGGGGATAATTTAAAAATATGTGGCTAATCATGCTAAAAATTTAAAAGAGAAACATCATCACTTCTTTCATTTACTTATATAAATGCTTTATAGGAATTAGTTCATTTATCACAATTGAGAATTATACACGGGAGGGAAGAAGGAAGTACTTTTAATTGAATAAATGAGTTACACATCTATCTTTATTACACATGGACTTAGATTCCTTTGTGTATATATGGGACACATATATCACACAGATGTTCTGTCCTTAGTGTTTTGAGGAAATTGAATACTGACTTAAATAGGTTCAGGAATAATTTACACACCAACCTAGATTGTATAAAAGTGTTTATATGATTTATACATTTTTGTATTCTTTACAGTCTTTGCTTTTCCCCTATATTATGGCTATTTTGACTGGACTGAGATTGAATCTCAATATAATTTTTATTTTTATTTCCCCAATAAATAAATATGTTGAACTTTTTGTGCATTATTGACCATTTACTTCACTTTAAAAGTGTCTTCTTAGTTGATTTTTCCATCTAGCAATTAGATTATTTGTTCTCTGGTATTTAATATTTTGAGTATTTGTATATTCTGTATATTAATCCATTATTGAGCAAACAGTAGACAAAGGATTTTACCAAATCCTAAATGCATCACTTCATTTTAGTAACTACTTTTTTTACTAAGATGTAGGGTCTTAGTATGACACACTGTCATTGATTAATTCTTGCCATTGTTTCCTGAGCCATTTTAATCTTATTCAGAAAGTCATTACTTACAGTTATATATTATAATATTTTCCTTATACAGTGTACTAGCTTAAAAGTTTCATGCCTCAAATTAAGGTCTTTGAATGATTTTTAAAGATATTTTAAGAGAATGAGAGAAGGGTATCTAGTTTCATTCTCTTACATCTAAATACCTAGTTTCTTCAAGACTTTGTTAAAGAGACTATGTTTTCTCCAACATAAGTCTTTGATTCCTTTATCAAGAAGAGAATGGTTCTGGTTGTACGGATTTATTTCTCAGGTTTTCTATTCTTCCCTAATTCTATTTGGTAGTGCCATGTTGTTTTTGTTATCATGGTTAGAAAGCACATTTTGATATCAGATATTTTGATATGTTCAACATTATCTGTTTAAGGTTTGTTTTCTCTTTTTTATGCAGCCATATAAATTTTGGTAATTTTTTGGCCTAATTCTTCCAAGAGTATCAGTAGAATTTTGATAGAAGTTGTCTCAAATTTGTAAACTATTTTTTGTACTACAGCTCTTTTGATACTTTTGATAATGCTTTTTTTGTCCAACCATGAATGTGGGAGTTTTTTCTATCTACTGGTATAGTCGTCAATATTTCCTTCATTGTTTTATGTTTTTCATTGAAAAGGATTTAAACTATATTGGTTAGATTCATCATTTTATTTCCCGGCATTTATTTGAATGGTATTTTAAATTCCTTTTTACAATTGACCTGCTACTACCAAATAGAAAAGCTACTGATTTGTGCATGTTAATTTTTTTCTCACTGTACTTTTCTGAAAACATTTACAAAATCTAAGAATTCCTTGGTGAGGACTTTGAAGTCCTTAAACTATTGGAGCATATAACCTATAAATGAATGAATTGACTTTTTCTTTTCCTAGTTTGTCTCTTTCATTTCTTTTTTGGATATTATTGCTCTGGTTGTGAGTTCAAATATTATGTTGAATAACCGGTAGGAGGACAATCTTTGTCAGTTCAGAGAAGATACTTTCAGGTTTCCCCCATTTTGGTATAAGTCAGGTAAAGATTTGGTGTATATGGTCTTTACAATGTTGAGGTCTGTCCTACATTGCATAGTTTCTTCCGTAATTTTATTAGTAAGGACTATTGAATTGTCCAAACTCCTTTACTGCATCAATGAGATCGTTTTCATTCTTATTTCAATTAATTTATTTTTATTTTGTGCGTATGAACGAGTGTTTTTCCTGAATGTATGTAAGTGCACCCATGTCATGGAAAGCCCACAGAGACCAGAACAGGGCATCTGAACCCGAGTCCGTTGCAAGAGCAGTCAGTGCTCTTAAGCGCTGAGCTATCTCTACACTCCCTCATTTTCATTCTTAATTCTATCCTGGGATACACCATGTTATCCCTTTGTGAATATGGAATGATTATCTCGAATGAAAACAACTTAGTGATATACATGATCTTTAGAATGTGTTGCAGAATTAGAACTGAGAATTAGTAGTATATTTATTTTTTATTTTGGTTGTTTTTAAATATCCCTGCCTAGCATGTAACTCATAGTACAGTCCAGAATGGCCTCAAATTTGCCTTAGTCTTTCTAACTCAGTCTCCTAAATATAGAGATTATAGGCATGTACCTCCACACCTGACTTCAAATTTGTGAGGAACTTTTCATCAATTTTCCCAAATGAAATTTTTTGATAGTTTTCTTCCTTCTGGATGTTGTTTTCTTGTTTGGTATCAGGAGAGTAATACTTCATAGAATGAATCTGGTGAAGTTTCTTCCCTTTCAATTTCACATAGTAGTTGGAAGGTATTGATGCTTATTCTTGAAGGTATGGTTGTTAGATCTTGGACTACACACTGTTCAGATCACACCCATCTGCAGATATGATAACAGAGACCATACAGGCTAAAGCGGCACACCCATTTGATGGATGCACATTAACTTAATGAGCCCCTTCTCTTCACTACCCCTCAACATCTTCAAGGTCACTTATTCCTTCTTTAAAATGCAAGACTATCTTACCTCTCCTTTCTTCCAGAGAACCAGAGATAGGCTGAGTATAAATGTTTTCTAAGGATGATTTAGGAACTACATGACATAGAACCTCCTTTTCCCTCTGAAGCTTATGGTAAATGATCCCTACATTGCCTCATGTGCCTGTCACTATTCTCAGAACCTTTGCCAAACTGTCTTTCCATCGCATTATATCTCCCTCTAGAACACCAAATTCACATATTTGCACACCAAATCTGAAACCTCTTAGTAGGAGCAAAACTGAAACTGCAGCAAATAATTGTCTGATAAAGAAAGCCTAGAGCAGGATGAATTCATTGCAGTCTTGTTCATCCTTGCAAATATACACACTGTTTATATTCTCAGGTTAAATTTTAGTAATTGAATGTGTTTATAAATTTATTGATTTCTTCTATATTTCCAAATTAATTTGAATGTAACCTTTCAAAGACTCCCTTAATGATCCTCTGGATATGAGTCCTATCTCAATAGTCCCTTTGCATTTTGAAGACTAGGTCTTGTTTGCTTTCCTCAAGAACAAACACTGTCTCATAAATCCTGTTTAACATCACTTTTCCATCGATTTCATTAATTTTGGCCCTGATTACATTAATTACTTCTATTATTTCATTCTAATTTATTACTATTTTCTGTGGCACTGTTACTGGAAGGTTATTTGTTTGAGATATCTCAGATTTTAAAAATGTAACCAGTTATACATATAAACTCCCTATCTTGAATTGACACCCAACACATTCCAAGTGTTTTCTCTTTTCAATTTTTACTTGCCTCTAGGAGATTCTAATTTTCTTCAAAACTATTGCCAAATCACCTATCATTAAAAAGATGTAATTTTTACCTCCATTTATATGGTATCTTTTGCTGCCGATTTGTAATTGTATTGTACTGTGATTTGATAATATATAATAAATTATTAAAATGTTTTTTTAATTTGCTAAGACTTACTTTATGGCCTAAAATGTATTCGATTTTAGAGAAATTTCCGCAGGTTGCTGTCAAGAATGTATGTCTGCAACCCCTCAGTTATCTCGGTAAGTAAGTTCAATAAATTCATTGGTTCCCCAGTAAAACTTTAATCAAATATTGGCTGGACATGAGAAACTTAAAAGGGAATAAGCATTGCTTAGCATCCCCAGGAAATGAAGTCTCCAATCAGATGGAAATTTTATTTGTTAATGCTATTAGGTCTCATAATTATTGAAAAAAAAGAAAATGAGAATGTAAAAAATGTTAAAAGGATATGGGAATGGAGAAATTTTCCCAAAATAGAAAAAAATGAGAAAGCTAAGCAAGTAATGAAGGTCTGTTTAGGTTTGTTATGATATATAAAGGATGAGACAAAAATAATATATACATAATCTTAAAATTTCTATGGTCATAATGTAGTCAACTAGTTTAGGGAACAAAAGCTATGTCTTGTAAAGGTTTATCTGAGAATATTTGTTTTTTTACCCAAGCCTTACATACATAGTACATGATAATTAAAAGTACTACACTGCTAGAACTAACGTTATTGGATGTTTAACAGCCATACTTTGAGGCCTATACTAATATGGTCAGAGGGACTTAAAGGACAGTTTTTACCCCTTGCCCGCAAAGGTCCACTAAGTTCCAGGGGACTATGGAACATCTCTCAAAATGTCCTGTTACTGTGGTGAGTCACCTGTCCTCTTGTTCAGGGAGGCCATGGAGGCCTCACAAGATGGACTTGAACCAGTGTTCAGTCTACAAAGAGGAGAGTCAACTCAGAGGAAACATCTTATTCATGCTACCAAGTGAAGCCAGACATGGTTGAGCAGGACCTTTGACTTATCTTCACATAGATGAAACTGGTAAAAGAAAGGAGCCAGGAGCTCCTCCCAAGCCCATGTGACCTCTGAGGAACAGATTCTCAAATGACGTTAAGTATAAAAGCAATTTGATTTATTTGGGCCAACTGTGTGGTCTTAGACACCCAAAAGGAAAGTATAACCAAAGAGTAAAGTCATCAATATATTTCTTTAAGACTTCAAGGGGTTACAGTTTATAGACATTAGGCTTAAGTCTATATAAAAGTTATTTAGACAATTATTTCTCATTGATGATTTTGTTCCTAACCAGAAAGTGATGCTCAGATATAAGACTTCAGATCTTGCTCTCCAATACTGTAGTGCCCACCTGTAGCTAAGGGAGATGACCAGCTATGATTCTAAAATGATGGATAAATTTCTTTTCTCCCCCTATCTAGAAGCCTTTGAGAGGGAACTGACACTGATTCTAACCACTCCAACAGCTATCAAAACACCTGACAGCAAATCCTGAATGCATCACTCTAGAGTCCAGCCTTGGAAGACAAAAGAAAAATGAGGAGGAACCCAATACAGGGATTCTTTTGGAAGCCCTTGTCAAGAAATTCCAATGGACTCTCATATGAACATTTGAATATTGCCCTGTTCTGCCTTTTTCTAGTTCCCTGTCTAGAATTTGTAATTCTAATTACTCTTGCCTGTACTTCTCCTTCACATTTCGTATTCACCAATCAAGGACTTTCTTTTCCACCACAGATAAGAGTTATGCAAGTTAGGAGTCTTTTAGATAGACCCAC
This sequence comes from Nannospalax galili, assembly GCF_000622305.1. Classification (NCBI taxonomy): domain Eukaryota; kingdom Metazoa; phylum Chordata; class Mammalia; order Rodentia; family Spalacidae; genus Nannospalax; species Nannospalax galili. Next base: position 6,929,870 of record NW_008339433.1, on the reverse strand, counting down.
TGAAGGGGTACCCCAGTTCCAATGGCTCTGAAGGGGTACTCCAATTGCCTCCCCCTGTGTGAGCATGGAAGAAGCCAGAGTGGTCTGCGTCATGATTCCCTATTGGCAATTTGGGTAACCTCTTCAGAGGATGGTTTGATAAGAATAGGAGGTAGGAATTGGCTAGGCAGTTAGGGTAAAAAGTCCCCAAAGAAAAGTAGCCACTTTCTTGGCTAAAACTCACAATGTCCTTGGGCCTTTTAGCAACATACTCTGTTCCAAAGGCCAAAAATATGGAAAATATTTGGGAGCTTTTATCTAATCCTAAGGGAATGATAAGACTCATGGGATCGAAGGGAAAGAAAGTGGGAGAAGCGGCAAAGATATAGGGATGAATATGAACAAAGTGTGTTATATCTTTGCATGAAAATGTCCTTATGAAATCTAATTTATACAGAGTATGTAAGCCAATAAAGCAAAAACAGAAAAAAATATTTCACAGTTGTTTATTTCATTGTACTCTGCCTACGGTGGCTTGACAGGGAATTGTGCCCCATAGGTGGAGAGTATTTGATAACTTTGTCCCCAGTTGGTGGTGATATTTGGTGGGGTTATGAGAGGTAGCCTTCCTAGGAAAGCAGGTCACTAGGGACAGACTTTTAGAGTTCATAACCTTGCCCCACTTCCAACTTCTCTTTATTTCTGTATGCACTTGGAGATGTGAGTACTCAGCTTTCTGCTCCAGTTACCATACCTCCCTGCAATAAAAGACTCTTATTCCTTTGGAGCTGTAAGCCAACTACACTCTTCTGTCTATAAATTGTCTTGAATCATGGTGGTTTCTCACATCAACAAAAAGTAAATAATACACTGTCTCTTGTTATCAGTACAGAACACCAACATTGATGTTCCTTGCACGTTGGACCAGAAATTGGAAGCCTAGTGATCATTTACAATTTTGATTACTGTGACCTTCACCTTCATAATATGCATGTTTCCCTTCTAATAATATTCATGTCATCATTTATAGAATTTGTTTGATGAAACAATAAGTCAGTTTGCTCCTTTAATCTCAGCTTCTTTAGGTATTTCAATGTATTTGTACTAGCTGCCTTGACATTTTCAGCTGCTATATCCTACATCTGTGCTCCAGGAAAAGCAGAATTGTTTTGCTTTTTTCCACTAACTTCATATTCTTTACTGCTCCTCTAAGTGGGTAATAATTATATTCTTGACATCTGAGCATCTTAGATGATATAATGGGATACGTTTGACAAATAATTTCCATTCCTGGAAATTGTTGGTTCTTTTCCTTATTTTTTTGATAGCATGGATGAAATTCACTGAAGTCTATTTTCCCCAAAGTGTGTACACAATGATGTTGTTTCTCAGAATGTATAGTCTTAGCTACACAAACGTGTCAGTCTTTTTGACTACCATGGATTATCTTGGATTTAGCAGGCTGTCTTTGACTATCTCCTTATTCTTTTATTAACTGAATTTTGTGAATTTCAAACAATATACTCTAACCATATTTAGACATCCTGCCCTATCTGAATCCCTCTTATAATTCCCACACTGGAGTTCATGTACTCTGTCATATATAGTAAGACTTATTGAGTCAAGTTTATGTCACTGTCATCTGGCGTGCATCCCTCCACTGAAGAACAGGTTTTTTTTCTTTAAGGGTGTGACTATCTCTTTTTTGTGGAATTGCTCTTAAACTTAGAGCTGGCCTGCATGTATTAGTATCACACGCAGCTGTTAGTTTCCACTAATTGATAGCTGTTTGTTCTACCATTGCAACAACTCCCTTGGGAATACATAGTCTGATCCACTTAAATTGGACCCTTTGACAAGGAAAGATTCCATTGTTTAGGGCCTGCTTCTACTCTCCTAAGGGCAGATCATCTATATTCTGCAGCAGTAGGTGTAGTAGACAGAATGTAAAATGGTGCTACCACCTGGCTGTCACTACTCTCCATATGAATCCTGCATATATTATTGTGTCTAGGAGGAATACGATAAACTGACATTCATGAGTTGACGAATTTCTCCAGAGTAGGTGTTATATCCCAAGGAGATGACAAGGAGACCTCAAGGAGATGACACAGACTATGCTCTAAGAGAAAGGATTTCAATTCCTACCTCCTTCCCAGTCCAGGAGCAGGAGGTAGTGGGTGCTGTTGGCTGATCTCAATTGTGAGACAGAGGCATCAGCATTTTATGGCTTATAGTAATGAAAATGGGTTCTTTAGATATTTCAATAGCTGACTTAAGTGAAAATAGTTCCTCTCACTCTAGGGATCTAGAGAAGATAGTTGCCATTGAGCTAACATATTTACTAAAATAGTTTTTCCCAAATTGTAAACTTTTGAAGGCATAGGTACAATGAGTCCGTCATTAGGATATCATAGGACATCCCACACACACTGTTTTTTTTAACTGATTTTTCTGCAGATGCAATGCAAATTTAGCTAATCCAGAGCAACTAACCTAGTGTCCATAATTTTGTGAGACTTAATTGATGTTCATTTCACTGTGGCAAAAACAAAAATGGAATCACAAGCTTAATGCCTCGTGTATATCACTCATTCTACAGAAAATATTTTCCAGAGTTGGAGCATCAAAACCATGCACATAGCACTATTGACCCAATCAATTAAAACTAGATAAATAAAACAGTGT
>NW_008339433.1:6922204-6927147 GCF_000622305.1 Nannospalax galili | reverse complement strand
AAAATAAAGGTTCAGGAATCTCTTTGACTTGTTTTCACTAAGTAGTAAAAGGTGAAGCCAGGATGTAAATAAAACAGAAGCTAATTTTATACTCCTTCCAGTGTGCCTGGTTGTTCATAGGTTACTTAAAAAATTTGGAGACATTTCCTTTACCAATTATCATATATTTCTAGGTAGGATATTACTCATGTTATCATAGATTAAAATGCAAAACTCATAGTGTGTTGCCAATACAGCTATGAAACTTTTAGGTATTCTTGATAATATGTTTCCAGAAGGGACAGTGCAATGTCAAGTAAGCTTCCTCAATGTAGGATGACAATAAAAAGCAGTCAGCATCTAAATTCAATTAAATGAATTCCACCTCTTCATCAATTTAGAGCATAAATATCACAACAAAGGAAAATAATGAGAAATACCAGTTTGTCGAATTGCTTTATTCAACTAGTGAAAGTTATGTTTTTAATGCAATGTATTTATTTTGATTTTATTGATCCTATTTCATGCCCTCAATTATTTGTTTTCATTTTTAATTTTTTATCTTGTTTTTTATTTTTTTAAATAATTTATTTAGAATTTCATACATGTATATAAAGCGTTTTGATCAAATCCATGCTCACTCCCTCCCCTCCAACTCCTCCCATATCTCTCCATCACTTTTTCCTGATAACTTCATGTACTCCTTCTTTTATTTTTTTTTTGTGGGGCTTTTTGCTACTCTAGCATTCCTCCCTTTGAAGAGGTAACCATGAAACCTTTTAAGGATTAGATAAAAGCTCCCAAATACTTTTGACATTTTTGGTCTTTGGAATGGAGTATGTTGTTAAGAGGCCCAAGGATACTGTGAGTTTTAGCCAAGAAACTGGTTACTTTTCATTGGGGTCTTTTTACCCTAACTGCCTAGACAATTCCTACCTCCTATTGTTATCACACCATCCTCTGAAGAGGTTACCCAACTTCCAGATAATGAATCAAGAAGCTGACTGCTCTGGCTTCTTCCATGCTGAACACGGACACAGGGTGAAGCAATTGGGGTACCCGTTCAGTGGGTCTATCTAAAAGACTCCCAAATTGCATAACTCTTATCTGTAGGGAAGATGGTGAATAGGAGATGTGAAGGAGAAGTAAAGGCAAGAGTAATTAGCATTACAAGTTCTAGACAAGGAACTAAAAAAAAAGTCGGAACAGGGCAATTTTCAAATGTTCATATGAGAGTCAATTGGAATTTCTTGACAAGGGCTTCCAAAAGCATCCCTCTATTGGGTACTTCCTCATTTTTCTTTTGTCTGCCCAGACTGAACTCCAGAGTGATAGATTGAGGATTTCCTTTCAGGCATTTTGACAGCTTTTGGAGTGGTTATAACCAGTGTCAGTTCCTTCTCAAAAGTTTCTAGATAGCAGGAGAAAACAAATTTACCCACCATTTTGGAACAATAGTGGGCTGTCTCCCTGAGCTACAGGTGGGCACTACAGTATTGCAGACTAAGATTTGAAGTGTTACATCTGAGCAGCACTTTCTGATTAGGAACAAAATCATCAATGAAAAGTAATTGCCTAAATAACTTTTTATATGGGCTTAAGCCTAATGTCTGGAAAGTGCAAACCGTTGAACTCTTAAAGAAATATACTGATCACTTTCCTCTTTGGTTATACTTTCCTTTTGGGTGTTTAAGATCATACAGTTGACCCAAATAAATCAATTTATTTTTACACTTAAGGTTGTTTGAGGATCTGTTCCTCACTTTTAATGGGCTTGGGAGGAGCCCCTGGCTCCTTTCTTTCACCAGTTCCATCTATGTGATGATAAGTCAGAGGTCCTGCTAGACCATGATTGGATTCACTTGGAAGCAAGGAGGAAATGTTTCTACTGAGTTGACCCTCTTCTTTATAGACTGGACACTCGTTCAAGTGCATCTCGTGGGGTCTCCATGGCCTCCATGAACAAGAAGACAGGTGAGTCACCACAGGTACAGGACATTTTGAGAGATGTTCCATAGTCCCTAGAACGTAGTTAACCTTGGAGGGGAAGGGGCAAAAAATTGCCCTTTAATTCCCTCTTACCCGATTAGTATAGGCCTCAAAGTATGGCTGTTAGATATCCAACAAAGTTAGTTCCACCAGTCTGGTACTTTTAATTACCATGTGCTATGTAAATAAAGCTTGGGTAAAATACAAAATACTCTCAGATAAACCTTGACTACATATATATTTTGTTCCTTAAAGTAGCTGACTAAGCTATGACCTTAGAAATTTTAAGATTATGTGCATATTATTTTTGTCTAATTCCTTATATATCATAACAAACCTACACAGACCTTCATCACTTGCTTACGCTTTCTCACTTTTTTATTTTGGAAAATTTCTCCATTCCCATATCCTTTTAACATCTTTTACATTCTCACTTTCTTTTTTTTAATAATTATGAGACATAATAGCATTAACAAATAAATTTTCCATCCTTTGTGAGAACTCTTTTGTTCTCCCTCATTTGTGGATCCTAGCACCAAATCCTTTTAAATTCCATGTCCTTTTAATAAAATGATGCTTCACATCAGTCTCTTCTGTGTGGAATAACTGCTATCATCATGACTTGAGCTGTTCCTGATTGCTAAACATCATAACAATTGGGCTTGTCAAAGGTTGTACTCCTTTATTTAAGGAGGGGCAAGCAGGGTCATTGGACCCTCACCAGAGTATCCAGTCACTCTTCTCAGCCAACTGTATGTAATTTGACCCCAATCACACATGGTCTCTTGGATTTGGAAAGGGCTAAATTATACAATCTGGGGATGGCCAGGAAGAGAATACTTGACCTATGCTGGATAAAGGCTTTCCAGTGTGCATACCCTCGGGTCATTTATACACTTCAGCAACCCCTCAGTTATCTCGGTAAGTAACCTCAGTAAATTCTTTGGTTCCCTAGTAAAACTTTAATCAAACATTGACTTGACACTAGAACCTTAAAAGGGAATAAGCATTGCTTAGTATCCCCAGGAAAAGAATGCTCACAACAGATGGAAAATTAATTTTGTTTTGTAAAGGTATATAGATTCCATTCTGTTCCTTCCATGTGCTCTTGGGTTGGGTCCATGCTCTGGAGTCTGGTCAACTTACCAGATGTCACATTCGTAATCCATTACCCAGCATTTATTAGTTGACAGTGAATCCTCAGCTAGCAGTGGGGCATTTTGTCCATCTCTCCCATTCATCTGGGCTGGGTACCACTGTGGCTTGGGTTTGTACAAGTCTTGTGAAGCCTGTGGGTTCATATGTGCAACTACCCTGTGATGTCCATTCATCACAGTTTCCACTTCTCGTTCTTGTGATCTTCCTGCCTCCTCTTCCACAACAATTCTTGTGCCTCAGGGGAGAAAGGCATGATATAGGTATCCCACTCAAGACTGAGGACTTTTATTCTCTACACACCGACCCTTTGTGTATCTGTGTTAATTGCCATCTGCTGCGAGAAGAACCTATGTTTGTGAAATGCTCAATTGGGGTGAAAAAAATAACAATCTATAAAAAATGCTCTAGAAAAAATTGACACCCAGAACACAAGTTGCAAAGATTCTGGAAAGTCTTTCCCTATAGCTGGGATGAATAGAAAGCATGTTAAAGAAATATTTTATAAGTTTGTAAGTTTATAAGTGCAGACAGTATAAGTGAAGCTATGAGTAGTTTTCCACTCCTTTCACCAGACTGAAGAAGATATGAAATTTAATGGCTGAAGGCTGATATCTTTTCCTTAATGAAACAGAGGTTAAATTGTGTTTCAGAAGCAGTTGACAAATCATTCAGCATAACACAAGAGGAATCAGTATATAAAACTGAAACATAGTGATAAAAATTAATGTACGAGGTAGTAATATGTCAAACCTGTACATAGCTCTTTAAAATTGCTTGAAATGCTGTTTGTTTAATAATGTTTAGTAAAATATTAAGGAATAGCATTTGATTTAACTGTAATATCAGAATTAACATCATGACAATTTTTGTTAATTTGCAAAGTAAAACTTATATTAAAAGAGTTTTGTCTTTTCACTTCAAACTTCAGTTTTATCTTTCTGGGAAAATGTGCTCAATATGTAGCCAGCAATCCCTAGAGTAAAGTTCCACATTTCTTGTAGTGGAAGAACGCCTCTAAAATGGATTTGTGAATGCTTCGGTGTTTGTATGACTACAAGTGTCACAAAATTGTAATAATATTTACCTGTAAGAGCAAAATTAATTGTTAAACAACAAATTTTTCTAGTTTAAAAGTTTTCAAAGTTGTTTCTAAATGAATGAAATTAAAATAGTGCTCATTACCCTTGGCAGAGCAAACTGAATCTAGAAAATTGTCTAATGGATACAGTGTATGTTGTTTGCTGCCTAGCTCTTTATGCTTCTGTGATACTGGCATTTATGGAAATTTTTCCATAAAACTTAGTATATCTTGTTTGCACAATTCATTTACCATTTTAAACATTTACAAGTCTGCCTTTCTATATTTCATATGTATCTAATGTGGACAATTATAATTTTTAAGTTGTTTTATAGCAATCTATTCTTCATCATTTGATTCAGGATGACCTTAATTTATCAGTAGATGTGCAGTCCCTAGAGAAACAAAAGGCACTTTGAAAGAATTAACTTATGTAAATTGCACATTGAATGCAAGCAGTACTGCATTTTACTTTATAGTTTTTGATGGGTATATGTTATAAACTAAAAATATGCCAAGCTATGATTTATAAAAGTCTTTCTTATAACATTCTCAAGGGATGACAGCTATTCCATTATGTTATTTCAAGATACGGGCACTAAATGGCAAATGTAAAATGCATCAAGTTAGAGCTAAACGTAGACTTTGTGCAATAAATTTGCTCACAATTAAAATGCATAGCAGCTGATCTTTTTGAAAAATCTTACTTTCAAAATTCAAGGCAATAAGTCTGGAAATG
>NW_008339433.1:6913853-6922168 GCF_000622305.1 Nannospalax galili | reverse complement strand
ATATAGAGAGAGAGAGAGAGAGAGAGAGAGAGTAAGTTTAATCACTGGAGTGTGATTAACTTAAAGATTTTCAGGACAAAAGTGTGTTGATGTGTTTCCAAAGGCAAAGATCAATAATATTTGGTTCAGAAGTATTATGGTGCCATATCTTTCTCACTGATGATAAGTGAATAAGCATGTCTTTGTTTCTTGTGATGCACGTACATATCTAGAACACTTAGATATGGATATGGGGTCACCTTATTGGAGTTTATTGATATTTTGTTATGCATAGATTTATCACTATCATTACATGTGATAGCATTTCAATAATTATTTTCAAATTTTATTTATTTTTATTTTATGTGTATACGTGTATTGCCTACATGTATGTAAGTGCACCCGTGTCATGTAATGCCCATGGAGGACAGAAGAGGCTGTCAGATCTCATGGAACTAGAGTTACAGACAGTTATTAGCTGCTATATGGGAGCTGGGATTCGAACCCGGGTCTTTTGCAAGAACAGTCAGTGTTCTTAACCACTAAGCCATCTCTACAGCCCAATATTATTTCTTGTAAATATTCTGTTACCTCCCAGAACAGCGCAACCACCTGGGGAACAAGTGTTTAAATACATGAACTGATGAGGGACATTTCTCATTCAAACCACCATTTTCCACTCCCTGGCTCATGGCCATCTCATGATGCATAGTATAGTTAATACAATTTATTACAACTTCAGAAGTCTCTATACTTTAAAATCTTCACACTGTTCAAAAATCCAAAGTCTCTTCTGAGAATAGGGTAATCTCGTAACTGTATGCCCCTTTAAAAAAAAAAGGCAAATTACAAACTTCCAATATAAAATGAAACAAAATATGCATTCCCATTCCAAAAGGGAGGAATGGGGGGGATAGTGAAAAAATACTGGATCAAAACAAGACATATCCCAGAAGGGCACACAGAAAACCTTGAATCCTAGTAGTACAGACATCCCCCGTTTTTCAGAAAACTGAGGCAAGATGATCACAACATAAGATCTGCTGAGGCTGAGCTCAAAAATAAGTTCTTGACCTGCCTGGGCAAAAAACACTGTCTCAAAAATACTTGCAATTCCAGTGTATGCGTGGCAGAGTCATTGTGATAAGTTCAAGGTCAGCCTTGTTTTCATAATAAGTTTCATGTCTACAGGGTTACGCTGAAAGACCATTGATCAAATAAAAAATAGAAATATTACACAAAAAATAAAAAGATGACTGCTTCAATAGGTCATCAGTAGACTGCTTGTGACAAAGCACAAAATCCAACTTCTAGTATGGAAAGAAAAGGAAAGAATGAATAAAAAGGTACAAAGTTAACTGTAGAATGAGAAAAATATTTGAGAATCACATAGCTACTGTTTCATATCCAACAAGACAGTTATAAGAAACACACAGATGATAACAAACATTGGTGAGGCAATGGAGGAAAAATTGGAAATCTCTTTCATTATAGGTGGGAAATCCAGTTCATTGAGTCATTAATGGAAAATAAACCATAGTCAATAAAAAAATTAAATATCAAAATATCACTGATACAGCAGTTCCATTCTGTGTATACACCCAGTACTAGGATATTAGTTCACACTTGTTCACAGCAGACCCATTGACAAGAGTCATAAGACAAAAATAGCCCAGACTGCCAACACACAGTAACTCTAAAACAATATGGGATATATCGCTATGATGGGAAGTTATTTTGGGCTTCAGGGGCTCTAAATACTGACAAAAGCTACTTGTACAAATACTGAGGACATTATGCTGAATGAAATATTGTAGTCATTTAGTCAGCTGATAAAAGCATAGAGCCACTCTTGTACGTATGCCACTCAGTCTTGCTCTGAGGCTGGTCCATATTTTATGAAGGCTCCCTTGTATAGGCATACACCAAATCATCCCTTGTGCAGAATCTTGTACTACAGGAAAGAAGCACCTAATATAATAGGTAGAGAGTAGTTAGAATCTGAGACAGGTGGGCAGTCGCCTAAAGAAGCACCTCAAGAGGGAAGCTCACTAAGACAAAGGATGTCCTAAAAAGGCATGTGAAACACTCCACTCTGCACAGTAATTATCACAATGGATTTAGAAAGTCCATTAAAATGACTGAATTCAATAAGCCCCCTCTTTCAGCATATGTAAGCAATAAGGATTCTCTGAGAGACACTCTCAGACCAGCCGACCTGCTTGGAAGAAGCAGAGAACACCTGTGTGGCCTGGCAGAGGCTCAGGCTAACTGAATTACTGGGAAGAGACAATCTCCAACCTTTTGAGCTGTCTTCAAGTTGCTCACTGAGCTCCATGTTTCCAGTTTTTGTGAGCTGTCACCAAGCTGGTGTGGGTGTTTGGTGATGCAACTGTCTTTGAGTCATTTCTTCTCCTATAAGTAACTTCTCATCCATACTCCTGTAAATACCCGCAGTAAATCCACTGTTTCACAAGTTGGACTTGAGTGGCATCCTTAATTCTGTCTGTTGTTGGTGTTATCTCTGGAGTAAATAGATGATTGTTCATATCTCCCCAGGAATAGTGTCACACAACACTCCTCAATCCAGAGTATGGATCACTGGATCACAGTACGTAGTCTGCTGAGCCACACTATTCCATTACCACATTCAGTTCATAGTCTCAGGCCAAGTGAAATGAAAAATGACCATAAATATAACATCTTGGTGTTTGAGTAGATCAAGAAAGAACTTTGTACACATGGCCAGGAAAGTGACTAGTGCCCCAGCTGAGCTTCATAAAATAGCTGTTTGCTGGGACACTGAGTTTTAAGACTCTACATTCTTCCTCCCAATGAACTCATGTTTCCAATAAATCCATCTCCTACTCATTTCCTCCCTCCCCCCTGCCCTCCTTCCTCCCCTACTCTCTCTTTCCAAATGTGTTCTCCCAAACTGAGAACTTAGCCATTATATGGAGAAGAGAAGATGAGGGAAAAATAATATTCAGACTTCAGTCAAGGACACAGGTCCTGTCAGAGTCAGCAGCAACAGAAGGTGGAGAAGCAGGAAGAGGAGCGTGCAGTCACATCGGTGCTGGAACACCTCTCCTTTAGAACAGACATTTGAATGTAATGCACCCATTAGCTTATGCATCCTGGGAACAGTCAGCAGCCCTTAAAAATCCCTACTATCACTTCAATTTTACAAGACTGTGAGAACTCTTTCCAAGTATTCCAAATCTCAATGTAATTTGGGGGATAAACACCATGCTCAATGGCCACCCCACAGCCCAGGGAGCAGAGACTTTTCACAGACTTCACTAATCTTCTGGAGCTGCCTCCAACTCTTCCTGAGCCATGAAAAACTAGAAGATCCAAGCTGCTGGTCCTGCCCGCTTTGTACCTCACCACATATGCAACATCTCCTTGGAACGTTAAGAGAAGCGTCATAAGTGTTTTTTCTTTTTCTTTTTTTTTTCTTTTTTTTTTTTCTTTTTTTATTTTCTTTTTTTTTTCAGTAGATGGTGATGAACCCAGTAACCACAATTTGTCACTGCAGAACAATAAGGGACTGTGGAGATCTCAGTTCCAAATGAGATGTCTAAATTACACCTCTTTCACCCAAGGTTCAGAGATCATCATGGAAGACGGGGTAGAAGGACATTGAGAACCAGACATAGTGACATCTGTAGTGAAAAATTATTTGTTGGACATGACAAGGAAATTGCACATATTGAATACACAGTGGCTGGGACTGCATGCACAAGACTAAAACAAGATTAAGCCATCAAAAATAACAGCATGGATGGTGGAGGGGCTTGTGAAGTTTACCCCTAGCAGAGAAGCTACTGCCAAAGATGACTGGTATGGTAACATTTTCATCAGAGATATGACCCCTGATAAGCTACACATGCTCCAGTAGGCTGTCCTATGCTCATGGATGTGAAAGCAGAACTACATGAACTTAATGAATTTTTAAAAAGAGAGAGAGAGAGAGAAAGCACATGAAATTGAGATGGGAGAATATTAGGGGAAAATGTACAGGAGAGGAAAAGGGGGAAGATTTGATTAACATATGTGATGTGAATGTACAAATTCTCAAATAAAAATTTTTAAAGGAGATACTTATTTTAGGGCTGAAGAGATGTCTCAAGGGTTAGGAGCACTGGCTGTTCTTGCAGAGGATCAGGGTTCGAGTCCCAGCACTCACATGGTGGCTAACAATCGTCCTAACTCCAGTTCCAGGGAATCTGATGCTCTCTTCTGACCTCTACAGGCATTGTACAACAGGGGTGTACTTACATACATGCAGGCAATGCATTTGTACACATGAAAAATAAATTAAAAAATATTTAAAGTAGATTATTATTTTAATGCTGTATTTCAGTGAATCAGCTAGGGAAAGTGGACTGACAATAGGCTTGTATAAACAGAATTTATGGAAATCAGGACCCGACAAAAGTGAAGAGTATAAGGCATGCTCATCAAATGAATATTCACATTCTGCTTTGCCTATGATCCTCACAATATGCTCAGGTTAATCTCTTTAGTTTTCACAAAATGCATCAAAAAATTGTGTCCATATGAAATTCAGTTCTGTCATCTTCAATTTTCTGTTGAGTGGAATCTATCCTTGACAAATGGTTTCACATGGATAGAGCAGAAATATTTCCAGGGAAAGAGGTGTGGAAGGTCAGATGCCAACATGCAAGCTTGAAATGGACTTTACCAACAATATCTGTCCCATTTCAAGCACACTTACAAATGCAGATCATGTGTGCTTTTCCACCACAGAAAGCAGCTTACAATGTGCATGAAGAAGACAGAAGCCAATTGCATGCCACAGTACCTGAAAAATGTTTGGCGGGAAGCTATGCCAAAATCTGATGCAGGTCTTAGGAACTTTCATTCTTAAAAAATATAAAGGTTATGCATTCATATAAAGGTTATGGCCTTCACCACGTTAGGAAATAATTGCATATACTAGCGTTTTTTAAGGGCAAGTAAGTTGAGGTAACCAGTTTGCAGAAGTGCCTCATTTTTACATAGCTTATATTATGAAAGAAGAATAAATAGAGAGCATCTGCCTTACAGGGCTTTCATCTAATTAAATATACATGAATAAATGTAATTGAAATATTAATGATATACTTTATGCATATATTATGCATAGTATGTGAGTGATAAAATGTGTGTCCAGAGACAAACACATGCATGTAAATTTATTATGGAGTATTTGCCTGTGTGGAAAATCTATGAGCTGTTTATAAAAGCAGTGTCCAGGAGACAGAATTCATAAGGAGACTCAGTGGCAGTGTTCCTTACAATCTGCTACCCTTCCTAGTCACAGTGGAATCCTTCTGAAATGAACACTACTGTGTTGCCATATCACGCTCTGTCAGCAGGGAATAAGCTATGGAGCATAAAGGAAACAGGCCTCTTTAGTAGGGACACATTTAGCTCTTTTCAGACACAGGTGGAAACATTTTTCAATGAAATAATGTGAAGTCGAGGTTTGCATTCCAGCAATCCAGGAAGGAACAACATTGTGTGGGGATTTAGTCATAGAAACTGGGTAAATGCTATATGGGCTTCACACTGTGAGTCTCTCTATGTATAGGCCTGACACTTTCATATCATTCAAAAAGCGTAATGATTGTGGGGCTGGAGAGATGACTCATTTGATGAGAGCTGCTTTTTCAGGGGATCCAGTTCAGTTCCCAACACCCACATGGTCACAATCCCCCTTTTTTGAACACAATTTCGTGTTTTGTACTTGACAAATACTTTCTATTTTGTAGATAAGGGAAAACAAATTATATACATATATGTGTATATATGCATATATACATATATACACATATATGCATATGCATATATACACATGTATACGTATATATGTATATATATATATATTCCTTTACCATTTCAGTTCTCAGCTAGTAGTTTCAGAAAAATTCTCTGTATGATATTTATATGCCAATTGTATTAATTGCTATTTCCAAGTCTTCCCTTACAAGAGGAAATGGTAAAGGTTTGACTACAACTACTTTTGAAGCATATATTAACTTCCTATGAAGATAATTATATATAAATATAAACGATGATAATATCCGAAATCAAATGTTATTTGATACCTAATACACTCTGTTACCAAGTATTTTAAAAATATATTTAAATTTCTTGATAATAACCTTCTAAGAACCTTTTGGCCTTCTTTCTAAGTAGTTAAGCAAACCAGTTCTTTTGAGGGTTGTGAGAGTGTGAATACACATGAAAAATAAGTAGTATTTTTCTAAAGATGATTCTTATTTAAGTCCATATCACCACTTAGTCAGAGCTGGGAAATGTCTCGGGAATATGGTTTGGTTCTTATAATGATGAAAGTTTCACTTAGCAGAGGCTAAGAACATAAAATATCTTAAAATGTGTGGGACAGACCTACACAGTAAAGAATCCCTTTAGTTTCTGTGTCTCTATGTCTCCTTACTTAGTCATATCAGTGGAAAATCTTTTTAAGATGGAGTGAGACTATAACCTACTCATTTTTTGGTATGGCTTTTATATACACTGAATTTTCCAAGAGCATGACAGTCACATTAAGTGAAGATAGATTTTTAATAATTTTTGCTTGGCTTTATTACTGACATAACATTTGAGAAAGTGATATTTAGATCTCTTATAAAACATCCCTTTAAAACTTTTCATCTATACCTGTCATATTTGTTATGCTTTCAAGCATTTGATGGCTTCATTACATCTAGAATAGTCACACTCACACATTTACATACTGAACTATAGATTATTTTATTAATCATTACTTTTAGCACTCCTTTAGAGTACATACACACACACATATAAAGTTATATATAATTTTATTTCAGGATAATGAAGTTATAATATTTTACCATTTAATAGAGGATACAGAGACTAAAGAGATAATTCAGAGATTAAGAGCACTGACTGCTCTTGCAAAGGACCCAGGTTCAGTTCCCAGTACCCACATGACAGCTAACAACCATCAGGTTCCAGGGGAACCTGACTCCCTCTTCTGAAATGCATGGGTATTGCACTTACACAGGCACACTTACATAAATCCAGGCAATTCACTAATACACATAAAATTTCAAAAGTATATATTTTTAAAAAATAAAATAAGGAGCTGAATCTATAACTCACTGGTTAAGAGCACTGACTGCTCTTTCAGAGGACCCGGGTTCAATTGCCAGCACCCACATGGCAGCTAACAACAATCCATAACTCCAGTTCCAGGAGATTCAATGCTTTCTTCTGACCTCCACAAGCATTGCACAACACAGGTGCACTTACACATGCAGGCAAAACATTCATATAAGTAAAAATAAATAAATACAATATTAAATGAAATAAAATAAAGGGGAATACAGGATCAAATTACATCAAAAATATATTTCTTTTACTATGTTTTATTTCACTCATCACTTCCTGAAAAATGATATGCTTTCCTATGTTATAATGTCTTCTATTGTCTTTCTCAACTATAGGAATATCAACTCTATGAGGGCCAATATCTTTGTCAGTCCTTTCATGGGTGGCCCAAAGCTTTTAGAAGTGTTCAATACACACTTAATAAACCATTTAAATTAGTCTATTCATTTAAACAAATGTTTATTAAATGTCGAATTTGTGGATAACTAGTGAATTATTGAAATTACACAATCAAATCAAATGTCCTTACCTTGAGATCTATACTAATTGGATCAGAGGGATTCAAAGGACACTTTTTGCTCCTTGCCCTCCTAGGTCGATTAGTTCCCAGGGACTATGAGCATCGCGCAAAATGTCCTGTAATGGTGGTGGGTCATCTGACCTCTTGATCAAGGAAGCCAAGGAGACCCCACCAGATGGACTTGAACAAGTGTCCAGTCTATAAAGAGGAGGGTCAACACGGAGGAATCATTTCCTCCATGCTTCCAAGAAAAGCCAACAATGGTCAAGCAGGACCTTTGACTTATCTTCACATAGATGGAACTGATAAAAGAAAGGAGCAAGGGGCTCCTGCCAAGCCCATGAGACGCCTGAGGAACAGATCCTCAAACGACCTCAAGAGTAAAAACAAGTCAGTTTATCGGGTCCAATTGTATGTCCTTAAACACCCAAAAGGGAAGTATAACCAAAGATTAAAGGGGCCAATATAATTTCATAAGAGCATACATATATAACTAAAAGCTACTTGACAAACAGCAAAGCCAGACAGGCGATACCTTCAGTCGAGTTGTTGGCCAGGATGGATAAAGGCTCTTCCAGATAGTAACCCAACACACTACTGGAAAAAATGAACAGCAGACCCCAATTCTATCCAAAGGAATACTGAC
>NW_008339433.1:6907419-6913604 GCF_000622305.1 Nannospalax galili | reverse complement strand
AAAAAAAAAACAAGTATCTTCTTGAAGTCCCTCAAATTAAGGTAAAGAATAAGAACAAATCATTCTGGAAGAACGCAAAGGAAAATAGCTTTAGATATTTAAGTGACAATTGAATTTATTCTCATAATGGTTTTAATAGCTTTTGTATAATCTTCATCGCTATTATGAGATATAAAATGTATTTATCAAATCTGTAATCATTATGCCAAAAAATCTGAAATACTGTAATATTTTGCATATTGTTAAAACTGTAACTTTAATTGTAAAAAAAAAATTAAAAAAAAAAATCAAATGTCCTTTGCTCCCTTCTTGGAATTGGTGGTTTATTTTATTCCAACTTGTTAGCACAAGCAAAACATTTATCACCTCTAACTGTACATTAGGCTCTCTGCTGAGGACATCCATATCCATAGCTGCTTTGCTCCTCATGTAAAGCTCAGGAGACATTTCTAGCAGAAACTGCCATTCCTATTTGATGTTATTCGAAACTGAGGCTTACAGAGGATACATTATTCTTTATTATTTCTCTTTTAATATTTTTATTAAATTGGTGTGAACTCCATATTTTGATTATCTTTAGACACCCTCCCCATTTGCACTCCTTTTTGCTACCCTTCAACAAATTTCATGCACAGACACATATATATGCACACAGGTATGCACACAAAAACATACACATATATTTTTAAGGTCTACTGAGTCAAATTCGTATTCCCAAATCTCCTTGGTGTGGGTATATCCATTGGAACCTCAACAATCTACCAAGAGTCTACCCACTGAAAAAGACTGCCTCTTCCTCTCACAACAGCATAAAGTTTCCAATAATTCCTCATGTAGAGTTGAGCTTTCTTTTTTTTTCTTTTCATGTTTAATATCTTATTGATTTTTCATGAATTTTTTATAATACCTTAATCAAATGTAGACCCCAAACCCTTCCTCGCCCCCATAACCCACTCTCCCTGCCAGATTTCAGGTATTTTGTCATATATGTTAAATTCTAGCCAGTAAAGCATGTCTACCCAGGTGTCCCTCAGTGCAAGTTCATCTACCGGACTCTTATTATTCACTTTCCCAGATCTGTGCTGGGATTTTCCTGGCTTGAGCTTACATGAGACTTGTGCATGCTGTCACCATTGCTGTGAGTTCATATGAGTACCTGAGCAAATCTCTGGGAAACTCTGTTTCCTTGTGGTCATCCACCACCTCTGGCTCTTACAATCTTTCTTCTACTCTTGCAAATGTTCCTTTCTATGTAGAAAAAAGCATAATGATATAATAAGGAAAAATTCTTGTTTATTGGTGACAATAACACAGATTAAAAGACAAAAAACAAGATTTCATATTTTGCATACATAGAAGGAAATATAAATCCTGGGACAACTTCAAATATGGGAAACTTTTGTACATATCAACATTCCTGTTTGTTCCAAAGGAAAAATGTATTGTTTCAATCCAGTTTTTGCTCCAAGGTGTTAAAATCAATATAAAGTTTTACAAATATATATATATTTTTTCATTTCTAAAACAAAAGCCACAGCTTGTACACTTTCTAAAGATTTTAGGAAGTTGCTTCCTACTAATTTGTCCTTACCTCCCACAGCCTTTATTTGTACCAATCTTTTCAACACTTGATTACATCCTTCCTTGTATTGTTCTAATGAGTCATGTTTTTCTTCCTGTTTAACAAAAGCCTTCTTTAAGGACTGTCATTGTATTTACATATTTTCAAAGAAAATATTACTGATTCTTGTGTTACCAAAAGGACTTTAAAAGGAATGTGATTATTGAAATGCTGGGAGCTTCAGTAGTTCGGAATTGGGACTCGATATACTTTTGTAGGAATTGTGGGGAAACAAATGGTGGTAGTGAGCAGCACTCAGGTTGCTCTTGAAAAAGGAAAATACACTGAATGAAAAGTAAATGAAGCTATATTAATTTAAAGTGGCTATTAGTTTTGTTATTTTGCTTTCTTAGTTTATTTAACCCTACTTAAAATTGTTTAAATTTCACTAGGGCAGCAGTATGCTTTTCTCTATATAAATGAGTCATTTATTAAATATTAGGAAAATATGTGATTGTAATTCCCAAATATGATCAACTATTACATTCTTATTTCTTTCTTTGCCTGTTTGTTTGAGGCAGAGTCTGTCTATAGCCCCAGCTAGCCCATAACTTGCTTTGTAGCTGGCCCAGAACTCACTTGAGCCATGATTATCTAACAGGAACCTCAAAACGTCAAAAATCTTCATTCCAATTTAGCTATATCTAGAGTCTTCCTATAGTTAACAAGTAAATCTGTTTTTGATGCAACAGTCCAACAATATAGAATGCATATATTAATAATAAATTTAATTTCTTTTTTTTCTTTCAAACCAAAACACAGGTTTCTTCATTTCCTCTTTCACATATTATATCCAAATTTTGAACAAATTCCATCATTTTTCCTTTAAAATAGACCTATAATTCAATCATTCCTTTCCTCTCAAAGAGTGATGAAAAATCTTAACCAAGTATTATGTAAAGGCAGAAGAATGTTCGTCTATGAAAATAGACCTTTCTAATATTCTGCTTCCATCATTAATTGCTCTCATTCTCCCTTTCCACTAAGTTCTCTCTCCATTAAGAATCTTTCTTAGCAACATTACATATAACCAACTATAATCATTTGAAAAAGCCATTTTAATTGAATTTAGTTTGTGAACCTGGAAATATACTTTGAGTGTAATATATGTATCTAATCTAATCTTAAGTACCCTTGAAGTAGGATAAAATTCCATAATAATAGGAAAATAATTAAATAAAAAATAATTTGATGATCTCATCGTGGCTATCATATGGACATTTGTGAAAAAATATAATGTGACTTAAATCACTTGCTATCTGAAAATGTGTTGTAAGAAGAAATGACCTGATACATGTAGAAAAACGGATATTTTGCATCTTGAAGTTCTGTATTTAGCAGTACAAAAATATAATGAAGGTCTGGTGAGATAGCTTATTGGGTAAAGATGCCTATGGTCAAGCCTGACAACCTAAGTTCAATTCCTGGGATCCACATGGTGGAAGAATAAAATTGAGTAGTACAAAGTGTATTCAGATCTTCACGCCCACAAAAATTAATAATGAATAATAATAAAAATTCAAATTATATATTAAAACTGAAATGCTGGAAAACTGAATTCATTTTTGGTTTTGTTGTTTTTATTTTTGTTATTTTAAAATAGTTTTACAAAATTTCTGATCATTTCATAAAATTTATTTTGATCACTGTTCTAGTTTTTTTCAATTGTTGTAATAAAAACACCGACCAAAACCAACTTAAGGAGGAAAGGTGTTATTTGGCTTATAGCCAAGTCCATCATCAAGGGAAGCCAAGGCAAGAACTCGGTATAAGGACTTGGTACAGACTATGGAGGAATACTGCTTACTGGGTTGCTCCCCTGGCCTGTGCTCAGTCTGCTTTCTTATACAACATAGGACCACCTGCCCCTGGATGACACAGCCCACAGTGAGATGGGCATTCCCACATCACTCAGCAGTCAAGAAAATGCCCCACAGATATTGGCCATGGGCCATGAATATAAATCTTCAGTTGAGGTTCCCTCTAACCAGGTGTATCAAATTGGCAGCTAAAGTTATCCAGCATATTTTACCCCTTGTCAACTTGACACAGAAACACTCTGCTGTTAAACCACAAACTTTCCAGTATTTATTCCCAAGATAAGATATTATTTATATCACAACATAAAACAGTGCAATTTTAGAAGTCCCGTGATTCATTAAAAAAAAGCAAAACACTTTAAAAGTTCAAAGTCTATTAAAATATTTTTTGTTCATTTTTACTTTATGTGTATGAGTGTTATTCCTGCATGTATGTAAGTGCATGCATGTCATGCAGGGCCTACAGAGGACAGAAAAAGGCACCAAATTCCCTGGAACTGGAGTTACTGATCATTATTAGCTGTCTGAAGGTGCTGAGATTTGAACTCGGGTCATCTCTCCAGCCCCTCTTAAATGTCTTTTAACTGTGGGGTCCTGCAAAATTCAAAACAAGTAAAGTACTTCCTTACCTCAAAATGGAAGAATTTGGCACACTTAAGCAAAACCAAAGTCCAGCAAAGTACCTCAAGGCTGAAAATCTGGGATTTACTCACTATCTTCTGGGCTACAAAGGGCTTGGGAAGCTCCACTGCTCTAGCTCTGCCATCCACAGCATTCACAGCTTGTCTTGTATGCTCAGGCTGGCTCCACTACACAACTGCTGCTGCCCTTGATGGTTAGCCCATGTTCCTGACATCTTCAATATGCTGGAGTCTCTACTGAAACTGAGGCTGCACTTTCACCAATGAGCTTTTTGTGGCCTCTCAGGATGCAAAGACTCAGATTCCTTCCATGACCCTTTCATCTTGGAGGTCTTCATTGCAACTGAGGCTGAACCTTTACCAATGGCCTTTCCTAGCCTCTTACACTTCCAAGCCTTAGCTATTCTCCAGGACCTATTCATGCCTCAAAACCACTACCATGTAGGAGACACATAATACCAAGTCCTGCTTCAAGCTTGAGATTTAACCTCAGGCACTCTATGGACCACAGCTTCTGTGTGCTCACTCTGAGGAAATACTTTCTGGAAGATTTCATCTCAGTGATGCCAGTCCCTTGTTACAGCTTATTTTTCAGTCCCAGACAACCAGTATCAATTAACCAAGTAAATCAAAGGTTTTAGTTCAGTGGTTCTGGTCTCGTCCTAATCACATCTGAGTCTTCAACCCCAGTCACACAGAAACCACAGTTTCTCAATTCAAAATAACATATAAATAGCTCTTTGCGACCCCTGAAACTTCATAAGCTAGACCTCCATCATCCACACTTCTCTTCAGCATAACTGTTCCAAGCTCCATAGCAACAGTTTACTTAGCTCTGAGCAACCAATGTTTTGTCCCTGCCAAAGCTACAAAAACTTAACAGTCTTCCCCAAACAACTGGATCAGGTCTGTGACAGGTATAGCCCACTCTCTGGTACCAATTTCTGGTCCAGTTTCTTTCAAATGTTATGATAAAAACACTAACCAAAACCAACTTGAGAAGGAAAGGGTTAATTTGGCTTACAGCACAGTCCATCATCAAGGGAAGCCAAATCAGGAACTCAGGTAGGAACCTGAAGCACAGACCATGGAGGAATGCTGCTTACTGGCTTGCTCCCCTAGCATGTTCTCAGCCTGCTTTCTTCCACAATACAGGACCACCTACCCATGGGTGACATGGCCCACAGTTAGGTGGGTATTCCCACATCACTCAAAAATCAAGAAAATGCCCCACAGACATGGCCACAGGCCATGGAGACAATTCTTCAGTTAAGGTTCCATCTAGCCAGGTGTGTCAAGTTGACAACTAAAGTCATTCAGCACGATCATAGTGCCCCTCCCCTATCTGCAACCTCTCTAACAGCCCCCTCCCCTCCGGATATCATGTACACTGTCGTATATGAGGTGCTCAGTCCCAAATGACACATCTACAGTGCAACCTCTACACCTAAGGTTCAAGGGACATAGCAGAACAGTGGGAAAAAAGAATATGAATGCATCTCTCAACTCTCACCATTGATGCTTCCTCATGAAACACATGATAATTAACCCAGAAAGCCACAACTGACCAAAGTGCAGAGAACAAGAGACTGCAGAGTGCTTATCCGTGAATAAGATACCTATATCAAACCTCTGACATCCTAGAATCAAGGATCATTGCAAAAGAGAGAAAGAAAGATTGTAAGAGCCAGAGGTAGTGGATGAGCACAAGGAAACAGAATTTTCTAGACAGCTGGTCAGTTACTCATATGAACTCACAGCAATGGTAATAGTATGCACAAGTCTCATGCAAGTTCAAGCCAGAGAAAATCCCAGCATAGAAGTGGGGAAGCGGGGAAGAACCTCCAACCTTAGATGAGGAACTTTTGGCAACTGATATATATTGGGAGAGGGACTGTTGGTTTTCAGTAAGGACTCAACGCCAGATAGGTTAACTAGGCTCTAGTGGATGAAAGGACACCAAAGGACATTACTGGACAATTAATATATATTGATATTATTTTCCCTTATAAATCATGGCCCTTTTTCTCTTTCTCCCTTCATGGAAAGTATAGCCTCAAAATATGTTGGAAAAAAAACTTTGTTTATATTAAAATGGAACTT
>NW_008339433.1:6899230-6907347 GCF_000622305.1 Nannospalax galili | reverse complement strand
ATTTTTAAAAATGACTAAACAGAAAAACAAGCAAGACATAATCATGTACCTCATATAAGGAATATAAAACAAACATACATCTAATTAAAACAGAGTATTCTAGAAGGTTTGTGAGGTAACATTGACTTGAAGGATCATACAGAAAGTGAGAATCCATTTGTTGAATACAACTATGTACAAGTCTTTTTTCTTCCCTAGTCATTTACTAAGTCATGTTCATTGTAAAAGACACTTAGTTGTTGAAGAGATGGGAGTGAAGGAGCAGAGAAGCCAGAAAATCTAATAGTTCTAGTAAGAAAAATACTAGAATTCAGCACTGACCAGAAAGAAAGACCTCAAGATGCCCAGATCCCTGCAAGCACAAGAAGCATAAACAACATTCAGCACAAATGTTCACTTTGAAACTTGCATGAGCTGACTTATAAAGATGAGTGTTTATGAAGATAAATAAAAAGTTACTGGACTTCAAATGGTGATTTTGAAGTCACTCTGTCCTATCAAAAAAAAAACGAGTCTAAAACATAAATTGGTAGAATATGACATCATTTATTAAAGGCTATTAATCAACCTTAATATTTTAGTGCATAAGCCATGAAGGAGATATGAAACCAATAAGTCAACAACTGAATTTGAAACTACTGAAACTAATAAGTTGTAATATATTCCAGAAAAAAATAGATCAATGAAACAGAGAATAAAGATGACACTATCACAAAACTCACAGGGAAATAAAAAATAACAAAAATAATGCTTAAACGGTATGACAATTCAGAGGGAAAAGAATTAGTTCAAAGTCCTAATGAATAAGACACATACAGTAAATGCATGAGCGCATGTGTATAGTTGAAGGGTATATAACAAAAAAAAAGTGCAGCAGATGCTGATTAACACAGAAACCCACAATTGATCAATGTGCAGAAAACAAGAGGCCACAGAATGCTTATCCATGAATAGGGCACCAGTTTCAAATCTCTGCCCCCCCCCAAGACTCAGGGATCATTACAGATGAGTATGTGGAAAGATTATAAGAGTAATAGGAAGTGAATGAGCACAGGGAAAAAGAGTCTTCCAGACAGCTGGTCAGCTACTCCTATGAACTCCGAGCAATGGTGACAGCATGCACAAGTCCTATGCAAGCTCCAGTCATCAAAAATCCCAGCCTAGACACGAAAGTGTGTAATAAATTCCAACCCAACCTAAGGAATTTTTGGCAATTTATTGCTGAAAAGGGGAGAGATAGTGTCTTACAGGGATGGAACTCTTGGTGGAGCCAGTGGATGAACCCACTCTGAAAGACATCTGAGGAAACAGATTCATTAAATTGGGCAAGAGGCAGTAGGGGGAGCTGTGAATAGAGGAGGGGATCAAAATATCATCAAACAAGATTGTATGAAAATAACAAAAATTCAATTAAAAATAACAAAACAACAGAAAGGGGAATCAGCAGACAATAAGAAAATAAGTACAATTTATATTAAAAACATATCAATAAAATACTATAGTAAATAAATTTAAATACAAGAAAAAAGTGAAATAAAATTATACTGAATTAAAGAATTGTTTTACTCTGTAAATTGATAGGAATCTTTAAATGACAAGTTAAATTAAAGATCCACACAAGTGTGCACATTTATAATCATAACAAAAATTTGAGTAGTGATAAACAATGCAAATTACCATGGATGGGGATGTTCAAGTTACCTATAAAAAGTCAATTTTATCTCAAAATTTTCAGAGCAATTGAATGCAACAATAGAATGACATAAAAGGCAGAGTTTTAAGAAAACATATTTGTAACTAAAAGATTATTCTGTCAATCAACTTAGACAACTTGATATTTCTACTACTTTTATACATGGAGTTTCTTCTCCAAATTGCCCTTCTATGAAAAAAAAAAAAAACTCCACAAATCAAAGGTGTATCAACATGAATCACCATAACTCTTGATAGCAAATAAACTGCAAAGCTGAACAATTATATTCCATAGTCAGTGTCACTTTCCTTTGGTCTGGGTGCTATAACAAAATGCCATATTTTGGATGTCATAAGTAATGAATAGGTATTTCTTGCAGTTCTGATCAATGTACTAATGCCGCTGATTAAATTTTTAGTTGAGTTCCTTTTCCTGGTTTACAGATGGCTCTCCTTTCTGACTCTTCAAATGTTTGACCAAAAAAATTAATCTACCTGATATTTGTCTTCATAAAAGCACTAATGAAGCTGTGCAATCATTACCAAGTTACTTGCCAAAGTTCCTAACTTCAAATACCATAACACTGGGGATTCTAATTTCAGCATATGATTGGCTTAGAGGTACTTATATTAAATTCATTGAAGTATAATTGGCCAACTACGTTGAGCTGACTAAAATTTTTAGAGACATTGAAAAATGATCTAACAATAATAGTGAAAAGATAAAAAATGGGTGAAATATTAACTTTTTTCCAGAGAGTGATGACTATACAGAAATTGTTTTATTCTTGATGCTGATTACTAAAGATTCTTTTACAAGTACGTGAATCTTCATCAAACCCTATATCAAACCCTGAAGCAAAATATATATGTATGTATGTGTGTTTGTGTGTATACATATGTGTGTGTAGTGTATGTACTGTGTTTAAAGCAGAAAAACTAGCAATACCCTAATCAAATGAACGATGTTTGTATTATCACCTTTGTTATAAATTAAAAGGAAATGTCCTTTAGAGGATATAATTTGATGGTAGCATTACTTATTAAATGTTCCTGCTGAAGATACATATATTGAATAAATTATTAAGAAAAATCAGTTAAGCCAAAGATGAAGGGTGTGTTTAAAATTCACTGGACTGTGATCTTTAATAGGTAAAGTTTCTGTTTCAGCATACACTTTCACCACAGAGGTGTACCACTCAGATGTTTCAAGCAAAAGTAAAGTAGATAACTAATGATGTTCCATCAATATGTTGTCCTTCTTTTGAACTGTGGCAATGCATTTTCCAAGCATTGCTCAGCAAATGACTGAGCACAGAGGTGGTTAGAATAGTTGTGTTTTGTCAGTGTGAATTTCTCAGTAAACAAGTTTGAAGCAGATCTTCCCACTGAGCTGATAACACACTGTCAGAGATAGATCAGTATGAGGCTTGTTCCAGTCTCTTTCCTTTCTCCTCATATTCCCTATGCACCAGACCTGCTGTGATGTTAAAATATGCCTTTCTTCTGTTTATTCTTTATTTTTTTAATAATACATAACACTTTCAACACATAATAAATATTTGTGTAGTTACAACTTCTCCTTTGTGACTGCCTTCTGGGAGAGTTGATTAACATATTTAATGTCAAAAATTATTCAAGACAGCAGGCAGTTTTCCTAGAATACTGGGAATGTCCATTCACAACTTAGTGGAAAGGAGGAGCACATCTCCTAGGATATGTCATCTGAATAATCCAAAAAAGATAATGCTGATCCAAATTATATGCGCTTTACCAGTGGTGCCTCTAGAGAATGTTGGTTAAAGAGAAACCCAAGTCAAGGATTGGCTCAGAAATTTTAAAAATAGTGTGCAGCAATGCATATAAAGACAATGGAATCAATTGTTTTGTAGCAAACTGTATTGATGTGCTAGAGATGGATAATGAGAAAGTAGATGATAATTGAAAAGTGATTACTAAAAGAAATAGCAAACATTGGTAGCCTACAAGGAATCAATTTTCTTCAAATCCTGAGAGTAGTTAGAATTAAGGAGCAAATTTATTATCTTGTAATTATGTTATCAAAAATAAAATGAGGATTACTTAGCTAAAATATCTGTTTGCTAAAGTCAAGGTTCACCATGGGAAAATCTGGACACTGACACATGGGATGAATAAATTCATGTGAAAGTGTTTGATTATGACAGTACTGCAGACAGCTGAAACTTTCAACAGCTGTAGAAGTCACTTACACTTCTCTAACAAGAAAAAGAAATGAGAAGGTTATTTTTTTCAATGAAGTTTAGTAGGTGCCTTTCTCTGAAGGCACACCAGTTTTTATTCTGTCTTCAAATCTAATCACTTTTATTGAGTATGAGTACACCTTGGCTATGGACGTTCTTGACATCACAAGGAAGAGAAAATGTCACACCCCAAATGAGGTGCTAGAATTAAGTGACAAGTACCAGAATATCCAAAGGACAACACGTTTGTGGTAAGATAAATTTTCTTCACATAGTCCAATAACAAAAATGTATTGAAGAGTGGAAAATATATGAATCCATCTCTTTTCATTTAAGTTAGACATCATTCAAACGTACAAAAATTATGAGTTCTGTTATCCTTTACATTCTTCTTTGTTTTGGAAAATATGATTATTTGTATTAAAATGCGTTTTTCACATTATTGTATAATACAAGTTATAAGTCAATTAATACTCAAAAATTTGTTCTTTTCATACAAAACATCTTAATAATCTTTATACCCCCTCACACATACACAACCCTATAGCACCCCAGCCGGATTTCATGCATTCTGTCATATATGTTAAGGCCAATGTGTAAAGTTTGTGTACCCAGATGTCCCTCAGTGCAAGCTCACCCACTAGAGTCTATCTAGCATCTCTCCCTTAAAGAAGATCAATTGTCCCTCACTCAGCAGTAATCAGCTACCAATACTTCTTCAGCTAAGTTTGGGTCCTGTTGCCCATTTCCCTAATTCTGTGCTGGATTTTTTTCTGCTTGAGTTTGCATGGATCTTGTGCATGCTGACACCATTGCTGAAAGTTCATATGAACAAGTTCCCAGAGACCTGGAAGACTCTGTTTCTTTGTGATCATGCACCAACCCCAAATCTTAATACTCTTTGCCCAATCTTCTGCAATGGTCCCTGTTCTGTGTGTGGGTGAGGTTTAATATTAGAGTCTGGTCCAGGGACATATTCTC
Organism: Nannospalax galili; assembly: GCF_000622305.1. Lineage (NCBI taxonomy): Eukaryota > Metazoa > Chordata > Mammalia > Rodentia > Spalacidae > Nannospalax > Nannospalax galili. Next base: position 6,902,452 of record NW_008339433.1, on the reverse strand, counting down.
TGAAGTCTCTTTTTCTCTTAATTTCGACCAATTGTGCCTTCTGTGTACATCATGCTTCATTGTATCAGGAAGCGTCACTAGTGAGAGTTAGGAGATGAATTAGAATTTTCTCTGCCCTCTGTTCTGCCATGTTCCATGAGCCTTGGGTGTAGAGGTTCCATTGTAGATGTGCCACTTAGGGTTGGGCATCTCTCAGACGTTTATTTTCTGTGTCTGACCAGTTGTGGAACTCTGTAATAGTCTTAATCTGTTGCAAAAAGGAACTTTTATGATTAGTGGCATACAGTATACTTGTCTGAATACATAATGGTCCATATTTAGCATATAGTAAAAAAATTTATTTGTCTAGAGATATGACAGAGTTAGGGTTTTCTCTAGTATCTATGACCTCTCCAGCCATGTGTATTTGTCTGTGTTTACAGTGCCACATATGAGTTACCTTCTGTTGATAGGGCTTTAAATCCAATTAGATAGATGTGAATTATCCCCAAGATAAAAGTGCCACCAATGAACCGCTATAGTTTGTTGTGCCAATCATTGCTGTACTTATTAAGACTTACAACTGGTGTTGGTTTTCTCCCTTATCAGCTTGCATAATATCCTCCAGAATTGAGAGCTAGTCTTCACAGAGGTGGCTTCCAAGTCAGTTCCAATCCCATTGCTCCAAATCTTGTGTCCAAAGTATGTCCTGTCTTCAGCAATAGGGTCTTATCTTCAAGTTCTGGGAGGTAATCAAGGATTGGGTCAACAGCCTTTGTTATTTGGAGAGACTACCCTGATCAAGTCGTAGGGAGCTTTCGCCAGTCTGGCACTGTATTTCTTGTTATATAGCTTTCATGTATACACATGTGCACATGCTCAGATATCCTGTGCATTTTTTCTAGTATATTTTTGAGCTATTACATTTCCTTCTGATTCCATACCACCTAAGCTTTATTTATCTCTCCCCTTTCCCCCTGTCTAACCTCTTGCCTCTCTCACCAGTTAAAGTACTCCCATTTTCCCCTTGATAGTACCTGCCTGCAATTAGGGTATCCAACTTGTAAGGGAGGAGGGAAGGATATACAGGGAACCACGGGACTAAAGGGAAAGATGGAGCTCAAGAGAGGAAGGATAATTGGAGACACGGCATGATTTTATGGCATGAGACACAAAGTTGATTAATAATTAAATGGTTGAGTGAATAATTGCATATAAAAGCAGGGTAACTCCCTTATATTATTGAATGACATTCAAAATGATGTGATATTAGTTTTCATTATGTGAATCTGCATTAAGAAAACACAGAGTTACAACAGTAGAGATGTTTGCACATAATTACACTAAAAGTGTTCATAGGAAAAAATGGAGAGACAAGATTGAAATCCATATAAATGACAATAGCAAATGGTGGTAAAAATGTGAACAAAAACAAGCTCTTGTGTGTTCTTTATGAAAAGGAAACATGCTATAGAAACTGTAAAATACAACTTGATCCTTTCTTATGAATAAAACCATACTTAAATAATCTTTCTATGATGTGTCATGATATTTCTATAAAGAAGTTAAAAACTTACATAAAACTACATTTTGATACTTAATGCAGTACTATTCATAATTATCAAAATTTGGAAACAATCAAGATGTCCTTCAAGAGAATACATGAATAAACTCTCATACACCTAGACAATAAATATTATTCTTCACTAAAAATAAGAGTTTTTGAGACATGGAAATTCATAAGAGAAATATTTTTTAATTTTTGGCATTACAGTGGATTTATCTCAGGGCCTTGTATGTGCTGCCCAAACACTTTTCCTTAGAATTACATCTCTAATCTTATGGGGAAGTTTAAATGTACATCATTAAGTAAAATAAGTGAAATCTGAAAAGCTACACACAATGTAATTTCAATTATATGACATTCTAGGGAAAGCACAACCATAAGACAATAAAATTATAACTGTGTATGTGATGGAAGGATGCAGAGATGGAACCTAGAAAATTTTCAGTACAGTGAAAATATGTATAATTATACATAAAAAATTATGTATAATTCTGTGATGGTGGATACACATGATTGTATATTTATCCAAACCCTCTGAATGCATAATATCGAGTAAAACTTATGTTAAACTATGCACTTCTGGTTATAATAAATGCATAAGTGCTGGGCATAGTGGCATGTTCCATTAATCCCAGCACTCAGGAGGCAGAGACAGGTGGATCTCTGTGAGTTAAAGGCCAGCCTGGTCTACATAGTGAGTTCCAGGCCAGCTGGGGCTATACGGAGACCCTGTTTCAAAAATACAAAAAAAAAAGTAGAAATGCATGTATCAGTTCCTCAGTTGTAACTAGTATGTAAATATGGTGATATCAGTGGTTGATTTGGGGGAGGATCTGCATGTCTGAGAGTAGGAGACATGTAGGAATTCTCTGCATGTCCCCTCAATTTTCTTGTGAACACAAGATTTCTATAAAGTCTAGTATTTTAAAAAGATAAGGAAATAATATTCTAAAATAAACAAATGAATTATATCTAGATTATGGCATTAGAAGAAATTGTTTTCTCTCTTGTAATTTTGTACTATTTTTCAACTTTTCTATAATGACTATGAATTCATTTTTTGGAAAATGTCATGAATAAACACCTTATTTTGTCTAAGACATTCTTGAGAAATGACATCTTATACCTGATGAATATTATAGCCGATAATTTTAATGAATTCTTGATCATTTCTTCAAAATGACAAAAATTATATTTGTAATTGTATATTTGAAATTATTGCAGAGGAAAGAGTAAGATAACTCATATTTCCTGGTAATTTTAATTTTAGTTCACATTAAGAAAGACAAAGTCACTTTTTATTGTATCACTAAAGATTTATGACCACAATTAATGTGGTTCTGGTAAATTTTGTATTTTGTGACTCTTAATTATCTTTCTCATTTGTGACAGCATTAACTGTATACCTTACAGTTTTAAAATATGTTCCATGCAGATGCAGCCACTTGACTGTGATATTTCGTAGATCTTCTGGTTCTGTATGCCTCATATCTCCTCATTTGCTCCCTCTACACGTCCTGTGCCTGGTCATATCAGACGCTACACATTCTGGAAATTATTTCAACATAAATAGCATAATAAACAGCAAGAATATTCCTGTAAACCATTCATTCATCACAAAAAGGAAGTTATAATATAATTGAAAATTACAGAAATATATCATAGTGAATTCAGAA
>NW_008339433.1:6891113-6899143 GCF_000622305.1 Nannospalax galili | reverse complement strand
TATTGTGTGAACCGGTAAGAATTGTATTTGGTTTGTTTTTTAAGGTATTGTTGGACTAGATAATATATTTGTCTTTGAAAGGAACTTTAGATATCCATGAACTGATGAATGGATAAACAAAATGTGGTACATTTATCCAGTGGACTATTATTTAGTTGCTAAACAAAATGAATGTTATTGATAAATAGATGGAGCTGGAAATAATCATCCAGAGTGTGGTAACTCAAACCCAGAAAGACAAATTCTGCATGTTCTCTCTTGTGTGGATGCTAAATTCAAATCTTTGCATATGTGAGTTTAAATTGGGGCATCTTTAGGATATTTAAATATGTTATCTACTTTTAAAAGTTCGTGGAACTAGTATACATCAATTATGAATTCCATTTTAAATTATTGAACATTTAAATTTTATTAAAGTAAAATAAAATAGTATTAAAGGGCTTTATGGATGAATTCTTCATGTATTTCTTTATTATCAGGTATAGTAGATTGCTATTTTTAAAAGTTCCATACAAATATCAAGTATGATATCATTTTACTCAAACCTAGAAATTGGACTACCACTTGTCTTCATTATGATTGTTGGTAAATTCCTTAAGAGTGGCAAAATATCAGTAGACATACACACAAAATTGCTTATTTTGTTGTTTATCTTGCTAATGTGTATTTTCATCCAAATTATCGTGGTCACTAATAAGTTATACCATTTTTCTATAACTAATAAGAAAAGTCTGAAATCCTAGGGATGTCCATGGAAATTTCATAGTTTGAGAAAACCATAGCTACATAATATTTATGTAATGTTGTCACTTATCCTTTGCAGGCTTGTTCAGACCATTCTCCTTTTCAGCCTAACAAAGAGTAGGGACAGCACTAGCTCTTCATTTTTACTGTTAATACTAGAATCCAATGTCTTAAATTATCCCTTGTGTTGGGTTTTAGGGCTTAGAATACTGACTTACTGTTTCTCTAAGTCATTCTGTGCCATTAGGTTACTTTCTCCAAGAGTAATATTTTGGGGACTGGAGAGATGGATCACCAACTAAGAGTACTGTCTGCTCTTGTAGAGGACCCAGGTTCAATTCCCGGCACCCACATGGTGGTTAACAACTGTCGGTAACTCAAGTTCCAGGGGATCCAATACCATCTTCTGACCTCTTCAGGCATTGCACAGCACAGACACATGCAGACCGTACGCTCATACACACAGATAAAACTTCTAAATACATATTTTATAAAGAGTATCATTTTGTTGCCGCTAAAACATATAGAAACAGCAATTCTCTCTCTCCATACTCTTACATAATGCATATCAATAATTAACGTAGTACTTCATTGCAAGGGGTCTACTCCATTCTCTAACCCCTTTATTAATCTAGGAGAAAGGCCAAATAGAACTAAAGCTCTTTACCACAGTAAGACTAAGTTCAAAATTAGCAAACAATGACTTGGAGACAATTGGCACTTATATTTTGCATTGTACTGGTAAGTTACTTCTGGGATGGTGGAGGGTGAGTTCCTGAATTTGGCTTTTGTTTAATTCTGTTGTCCAAATATGTACATCATGAACAATTTCAATAAATGTCACTGGGAAACAGGAGGATATCCTCATTTTTGATTCTCAATCTCAAAAGGCCCTACATTCCACTGCTACTTTGAGACAATTGATAAAGTACTATATTTTCATCTTTTTAAAAGTACTTTATTTATTATTTTTATTTTATGTGTATGAGTGTTATGCCTGTATGTAAGTAAGTGCACCCATATTGTGCAATGACCACGGAGGACAGAAGAGGCTGTCGGATCCCTTGGAACTTGCATTATGAACAGTTGTTAGCTGCCATGTGGATGCTGGGATTCAAACCTGGGTCTTCTGAAAGAACAGTCAGTGTTCTTAACTGCTGACCTATCTCTCCAGCCCCTATATTTTCATCTTATTTATCCTTTTTACTTCAGCAAATTCTGTCAGCATTTCTCCAACCTTGATTAAGTTCCTTAGACTATCAGCATCTAATTGTGAAATTTGTTAAAACATAAGTCTTGCTTTCAACACAGATTTTGAAGTTTTCCTTAGAAGCGATGATTAAAATATCTCTCCTTGTAATTCTCATGCATCTTAAAATTTGCCATTCATTGTCTCATATTCACAGTTCCAGTAAGGTACCATGACAGTTTGTACAACTGGGAACTAAAATGCAAAGGATGCTTAGATTCAAACCTCTCAAAGAATACCTATCAGTTACTAACATGCCTCTAAAATGTTTATTTCCATGAAAATTTGATGAAAATATTCAGTTACAGTATATATATATTCTCTGTTGTTGAAGACTAAATTATAATCATAGTTCCTGTATTGGTGCACTAGAGCTCTCAAACAGAAGTATCACAAACTAGGTGGCTTAAACCACAGAAATTTATTTTCTCATAATTCTGGAGTCAAGAATTCTAAAATTAAGGTATTTGCGGTCTTAAACATTTCATTCTGAAGCCTGTTTTTTGGCGGGTAGATGACAGCTTTTTCATTTTTCTTTACCTGATATTTTCTCTGCTGCACACCTGTGTCCTTCTCTTCCTACGGTAAGACCAATCACATTAGATTATGGCCCACTTTAATGAACTCATTTAACCTTAATTATGATTTTAAAGACACTGTCTCCAAATACAGTCACATTATGAGGTACTGAGAGGTTTGAACTTCAGCATATAAATCTTCTCAGGGGAAGAAAAAAATCAGCAAAACAAATTTCTAATGAGAAATTCAAGTAAGAAGTGCAAACAAGAAATCCACAGGAATTTATACTGAGTCATTAAATGTGACATACTGATTCATGGATGGCATTTTTAAGCAACTAAGAAGCTATTTGTCATCAATGAATATTAGTATCTGAAACAGCTTGCAAAATGTCTCTGGAAAGAATCTCATGCCCAGTCTTCCGGATTTGTTGAGACAATTCATTAATTTACAAAGCTGAATTCTAATTCAAAATCATCTGAGGGGTATTTGAAGGCAAAACTGCACTTATTTTTTAGTTGATCAACATTTTGATTCCATACGTTGGTGACATGAGAGGAAAGTCTTTGCAGCACAATGATATTGTTTCTTTCTCTCGTACAATACTATTCATAATAGGCACAGGTTGTATACCCAAAGTATAAAAAATTGCAAAGGAACAGAGATTATGAAAAATTTTACCCTATTTTTCCAATATAACATCTAAACTCTGGATGTATCTCTAAACTGATTGCTGCCTGATTCCATAGCAGATCAATTTTCGTACCAAGTACAGGATTCCAATTAATCATGGTAAGTGCTTTACCATTATTCACTTTTTTCATTTCTTTATTGATCATTAAATAAGTATTTGTTGGCAGCTACTGTACTTGCTCTTGTTAAGTACAATGTAGAATACAATGTACAGTGTGAATAACTCATAGTCTTGTCCTTGTGAAGATCAAATTGTAATGTGGAAGTCAAAATAATGAAACATGTGTGGGGATAGTCATAGGATCAGTGTGGTTACTGAGATACAAAGACTCATTGGTTAAACTTGCCTGATAGATGCAAAAAAGTTTTACAGATGATATTTTAATTTATAAGATAAAGATATAGATTTACATGCATATATGTAATTAATTCCAGGATATTGCTGTTCTAAGCAAGACTAAAAACTTAGACCCACCAATGTATAATTGCAATGTGTGTTAAAAAGGGAAAGTCTAGGTATAATCCCAGAATAAGTAGTGGCATAACAGTAATGAGGAATGAGATGAGAAGTCCATTCCTGCTAATATTTGAGGCTTATAAATAAGAAAAGCAGAAGCTCACTCAAGTCACAGCAGATAGTGTCCAAAATACTATTGTCACTTAATGAAATTGCAAATGCCTTTTAAGATACTAGTGAATGACTGAGACTAAAAATGAAGATTAGATTTATGTAATTCAGAATTTTTCATACTGTACTAAGGAGTTTGAATTTTATTCTAGAAGAAAAGAAGGATTTTATTTGAGAAACAATGTAAATTTGTGATTTAGAAAGATACTAAAACTGAGCCTCTTGATCCCCTACACTCTAAATACAGTATCATAATTTTCTCTGTGCAAATGAATTCCATCATTCCAGTGATAATTCTAGAATTCATAACATTACCGAATGTGTCATTTAGTCATCCACACACCATAGTTTCTTGAAACTTCATGACATTATATATTTCAATTATATCTATAATCTGAATACTTTTCTTCACTGCTGTCAAGATGGCATGATGTGCTAATTGGATTGTTGGAATAGCCTGTCACCTTCCATTTCTACTTCCATTTTTCCTTCCTACCCACAGGTGTCTGCTCTACAAAAAAAAACCTCAACAAATATGTTAAAATGTTAACTCAGACCACATAATGTTTCTTTTCATGTATAAGTACTGACTACTTACTCCACTTTTATTAAAAGTCAAATTTCCTATAATGATTCATAAAGTTCTAACATGAGACACTCTTATTTTTAATTCACTGATAACTCTCTGTTCAGCCCTCCATTTTTCTGCTTTGAGTGTATTATGATCCCTTGATATCCCTAGAATATCCTAGATACATATTCTTATAACCTAAAAGTTGCACCAACCCCTCAGCATCATCATTTTCCTCCCACCTCAGATTTTTTTCTTTATGGCACTTATGTTATGGAATGTCATATAATGTATTTAGATAATGATGTTGGTATCCTCCTACTAGAATACATGATCTAGAAGAATAGTAACAATGAACTAAATATTTTAGAAAATTGAAGGACAGTTGAGAAGTTGGGGTGCACTAGGGCAGGTTCGGAGAGAATATTTTCATTAACTGTATAATGAGCATAAATATTTACTTTGTCTACCACATTTTATTCATTTATTTCAAGACTCTCTCTAAGATCTCTGTGGATTTTTGTAGGATTGAAACTGACTTCTGGACCTCTCTCTGCTTCCCTGGGCCTACAGGACCTGCAGAAGGCCTCTCTCTGACCAGCAGGCCACTCTCTGTGGTAAGTCCATTGTGCTCTTCACGCCTTGACTCCCCCAGCTTCATTCACCCTCCGATCTCCACTATGGTTCTCACCTCCGAGTTTGGGCCCTGCCCCAATCCTTGTCGTGGGGCCCCAAAACCTGGGGAACCAATACTGCTACCTGATTCTTTTCATCCAGACCAATGTAGTGCATTCTCTGGGCCCCAGGAGCACTGCTTCTGGAACTGGCCCGGCCCTCAACTCCCTCTGCTTCCCTGGGCCTGCAACACCCGCCAGCATCTTTCTGGAATACTGGGACTGACCTTTCCTCTTCCTGATCCTTTACATCCAGACCAACCCAGGTCCTCAGTGCAGTCCCCAGGAGGCCTTGGGGTCTCTGCCCAACCCATCTGCCTTTGCATCTCTCAGTGGCATGGCCACCAGTTGCCATAGACCAGCATCTTTCCTGGGCCAGACTCCGAGGCCAGTCCAACCACCAAATTCTTGAGGCCAAATTCGTTCCTGGAGGGATCCAGACCTTAGGAGAAAGCCTGAAATCATCTGACCCTCACCTGAATTGGGCCTCTGTGGGAACTCCTGAAGAGAAAAGCAATCCAGCCACTCCAATATAAAATGAAAAGAGAGAACCAGAAGCATAGACAAACCAGCTTTTCATGCCCAAAAAGTAAACCACAAAGAGACATAAAGTTCACAAAAAGAAGCAGACCTAAACTGAAGGCCTGAGTCGCACACAAGAATCAGAAACTACAAAAGAAATTCACATGTCAAAATCACAGAGAGAAAAATAATAACATGAAAAACCAAAATAACATATCCCCACCAAATATCAAAAGTACTCTAGGGGGATACAATGAGAATCCCTAGAGATAATGCAGGACAAGGAACTCTAAAGAAGAATTATAAACATGATAAAAGAATTTAGTGAATTTAAAGAACACACAAACAAAGAAATCAAAGAACTGAAGGAAGATAAGGATAAACTTTTGAATGAATTCAGAAAAGAGTTAGAAATAGTGAAGAATAGTCAGGCTGAAATGAAGAAGGAAGTGAAATATTCAGTAAGAAAATTAGACATGACAGAAGAAAACCTCACCAATAGGATGAATGAAAGGGAAAACAGAGTATCAAGACTGGTAGACAAAGTGGATGAAATAGACCACACAAGCAAAGATTATGAAAAATTTAAGAAATCACAAGAATGGAATATGCCGGGATTGGTTGACACTATAAAAAGACCAAACTTATGAATCATAGGCATACAGGAAGCAGAAGAATCCCAAGATAATGGCATGGACCAGATCTTCCACAGAACTGTGGAAAAAATTTCCCAAAATTAAAGAAAGACATCCCCATACAAACTCAAAAAACATAGAGAACACCAAACAGGACCAGAAAAGAAACTCGCCATGGCACATCATAGTAAAAACACTACATGTACAAAACAAAGAGACAATTCTGAAACTTGCAAAAGAGAAAGAACAAGTCACATATAAAGGAAAAGCAATTAGGATTACAGCTGACTTTTCAGTGCAAACTATGAAAGCCAGAAGAGCCTGGACCAAAGTATCCCCAGTTTTAAAAGACCACAGATGCCAACCCAGATTACTATACCCAGCGAAAATGTCTATTACAGTCGAATGGGAAAGAAAAAACTTCCATGACATAAATAGGCTGAAGGAATTCATGTCCACAAAACCAGCCCTTCAGAGAGTTCTGGAAGCAATACAAAGAGCTAAAGAAAGGAAGGACTATACCCAAGGGATGTCAGAAAGAAATCCAATGATGGTATAACTGTGGAAAGGTACAGCTATATCAAGAATGTAAACAGAATTAAAAATGACAGGATTCAATACCCATCTTTCATTAATAACTCTAAATATTAATGGAATGAAATCCCCAGTCAAAAGACACAGACTATGGATTAAGAAACAAAACCAATCTTTTTGTCGTCTGAAAGAAACTCATCTCACTTTCAAGGACAGACACTATCTCAAAGTGAAAGGATGGAAAAAAATATACCAAGCAAATGGCACTAAGAAAAAAGCAGGCGCAGCAATTCTAACATCTGACAAAATAGACTTTAAACTAACACTAATCATAAGAGACAAAGAGGGCCACTTCATTTTGATCAAAGGAACAATGAATCAAGAACATATTATAGTCATGAACATATATTCACCAAACTCTGGTGCACCCAACTTCATAAAAACAATGCTACAGGGTTTTAACCCCCAGATTAACCCCAACTCATTAATAGTAGGCAAAATCAATACCCCACTGTCTCCATTACATAAAAAAGAGGGCAGAGAGTTAACAGAGAGACATCTGATTTAAACAATACCATATATTAAATGGATTTAACAGACATCTACCAAGTATTCCACCCAAGCACCAAAGGACATAGTTTCTACTCAGCACCCCATGGAACCTTCTCCAAAATCGACCAAATACTGGGGCACAAAACAAACGTCAACAAATACAAAAACATTGAAATAATTCCATGCATTCTATCAGACCACAATGCAATAAAGCTTACAATCAATACTGGAAGAAGCCCTAATCTCCATGTGTTCATGTGAGAAAGAGAAATTAAGAAAGAAATAAAAGTATTCCTGGAATTAAAGGAAAAGGATAGTATAACATGAAAAAACCTCTGGGATATGCTGAAAGAGGTCTTTAGAGGGAAGTTTATAGCTCTAAGTGCCTATATCGAAAAATTGGAAAGAACACAAATAAATGAGATAACACTGTAACTCAACACACTTGAAAACCAACAGCTAATGAAACCCAAACCTAGCAGACAAGAAGAAATAACAAAAATCAGGGCAGAAATTAATGAAATTGAAACAAAGAAAAGAATACAAAGAATCAACAATTCCAAGAGCTGGTTCTTTGAAAAGATAAACAAGATTGACAGACCACCAGCCCAGTTAACCAAAAGAAAGAAAGAGCACCTCCAAATCAACAAAATCAGAAATGAAAGGGGAAACATCACAACAGACACCAGAAAGATACAGAACATTATAA
>NW_008339433.1:6889289-6891052 GCF_000622305.1 Nannospalax galili | reverse complement strand
AACCACCAAAACTAAACCAAGAAGAGATTAACAGCTTAAACAGACCCATAACACAAAAAGAAATTGAAACAGTAATACAAAACCTCCCGACAAAAAAAAGCCCAGGACTAGATGGATTTACAGCAGAATTCTATCAGACACTTAAAGAAGATCTGCATCCAATACTACTTAATTTATTCAAAAAAATAGAAATGGAGGGAGAACTTCCAAATTCCTTCTATGAAGCCAGCATCACTCTAATACCAAAACCAGGTAAAGATACAAACAAAAAAGAAAACTAGAGACCATATCCTTAATGAACATAGATGCAAAGTTTCTCAACAAGATACTTGCAAATTGTGGGCGCGCGGGGATCTCGGAGCGCCAGCTGCTGGAGAGATTCCAGGCTGTCAGTCGTGGATGCCATTGCTTGGTCCAGCTTGTCTCGGAAATTTCCCGCCAGGTGTTGGGCTTGTACAATTGTCTCCGTAGCAACGCCTCCAGTACCCAGGGAGAGTGCAAGTTCGAACCCTACCAGAAGGGGGAAGAAGATTTTTCTCTGCTGGCAGCCCACTAGCAAAGGGATGAAGAATTTTCTCTGCTGGCAATGTGAAGGAGGATGGCAGCTTCTTCTTCCTCGAGTAGGTACACCTGGTGTGTAATCATTACGGGTACACAAAAGGTGGACAAAGAGGAGTTAACACAGTGTTGGGCTTTTCCTTTGAACCATAGAAAAAGAGAAGGGGCGACACATGCTGTACTGGAGAGAGTATTGTTAGTGAGGCATTTGTAATGAGTAGGCTTACTTGCTGAAAATGCAAATTGAATAGTTAGCCAGTTGTTTGAATAAGGGGATATCCATTAGATGAGAGTCAGTGAAATCATTTTGTTCCTGGGTAGAGAATGGTGGTATTAACTGGTCCTATTGCTGGATGCACAAAAAAAAGCAGTTAGACATTGGGGTAGGTGGTGAAGGGAAGAAAGTTAGCAACATACTGAATGTACTTGTTCCAGGACATAGTTGATCTTATCTGGTCCTCTGTTTGTCTTTCCTGTAGAATAATATTATGAGTTAGCACAGACTTAGCTGTAGGTGCAAGCTGTGGAGATATATAAAAGTCAGCTGTAGGGTACCTAGAGAATGGATCTGGGTAGAATTTTGTTATTACTCCAATACTCCAGCGATTGTCCCATGGATCTGATTTTTTCCTGAAAAATAAAATCTCTAGAACATGGTATTAGGGAGAGTGGGGGCTGGCTGAAGCATTGCTGTTAAGCAGGGTAAAGACAGCCATGAGGATGACAGAGAAAGAAGCTCTGGGGGGAATTAAGGGTGAGTGGATGGGGGGCATCCAGGATAGGTTTAAGGGGGTCGAGTGGCAGCTGAGTCATTCTGGGGGCAATTTTCTTTCCAGTATCCAGTTTCTCCACATTTAAAGTATTTTTAGTTGGACTGGGTTGTGACTACAAGGGCTTGGGCAAGGGAGGAGGCCTGGTACGTGGCAGTCCCAATGTCATGGGTGGCCACAATCTATTTGTCATAATGTTCATTATTTAGTCCCTGGCATGCTTGTCTGTGCTCAGGGGTCATCCCTTCCCAGACAAGGCTGTTTAAAAGCATTGCTTTGGCTGCAGGATCTGTTATTTTTCTATCTAAACTGGCCTATACTCTTAGTATAAAGTCTGGGAGATCTTCAGTTGGTTTTTGTTTTAAAAAAGTTAATGAAGAAGTCTCTCCAGGCCCGGAGGACAAGGGGGTTAGGCGGTCCCAGGCTTCCAGTGTG
>NW_008339433.1:6883536-6889044 GCF_000622305.1 Nannospalax galili | reverse complement strand
AGATTAGTATTAAATGTTTGTAGTATAGATTTTATCCATGGAGTATGGACTCCATCTTCACAGATAGCTTGGCATAATTCTTTTAATTCCGCTGCTGGGAGCGGGTACCAAGCTAGTGGGCATTGCCTTGTTATTTGTAAGTTAACAGGAAAAGCCTCTACCGGTGGGGTTTTGGGGTCCTGAGGCCATTGTGTCTGGAGGCTTTGGGACTGGCAACTCCCATTATCCCTAAGATTACACAGCTACTCTATGGCTGTAGGGCGTTGCTGGTGTGGCGCCACAGGCTGTGACGGCAGCCAAGGTGAAAGGGGATGGGGATTTATCTGGGGATCTTTTGGAGTTTTTGAAGTCTGGGCGTTAATATCTGGGCTTGTTAAATCAGCAAGAGGGGGGTAAGAGTTATTTTTGTTGATGGGTGGGTTTTGTCTGACTTGGTCAAATTTTATTTTGGGGGCTGTTGAATCTGCTACTGGGCAGTCTGCAGGGTTTTTTTCTTTATTTTTTAGGGCTGTTGAATCTGCTGTTGGGAAAACTTTAGGGTCTTTTTTAATGTTTGAACCCTCCCCTTTATTATTTTCTGGTGCTTGTAAGCTTTCCTCGATCTTAGGTGGGTTTCCTAAGCATTGTTGGATGGCTGCTATTATGGGGAAAAAGGAAAGGGGAAAATTATGCCTTTCCTGGATTTCTTTTTTACGAGCCAGATATGCAATGTTAGTCCAGACCTCTGGATCAGAAATGTCTGTTGATAGGATCCAGGGTGCAAATTGATATACTTCATTCCAAAATTTTGAGCTTTCTTTTTGGGAAATCTTAAGTCCTCTTGATTTAAGCAGGGTTTTAAGGGAGCGAATTTGGAGTTTTTTCTGGCGTGATGCTGAATTACCCATTATAAAAGGAAAATAGTGTTGTCTAGCGCTTCATGTTCCTGCAGAAGTCTGACACCAGGGGATTGCAATGCTCTGACAGGCACAAGCCTAGCTGCAGACTACAGAAAAAAAAAATGGCCTTTTTAAATCTTTTGTTCGTTTGTTTATACGGCGTGAGCCACAAAAAGGGGCCCCCTTACCTCTACCTCAGACGCTGCTTTCAAAGCCACAACAATCGGAGACACCACCACCCCAGTACCCCCAGAAGGAACTATGTTCTGCCTGCTCTGATGCACCTCCCCCTCATTATACCCCCCTATGGCCTGCCCAACCCTTGCAGCCCCTTGCCGGCCATTGCCCAGTTAATGTAGGCCCAAATGCTGCACAACAGCTGTGGGTACCCACCGATCTTACAGACCTTGCACTCATCCACAAAGCCGCCAATGAATCAGATCCCAATTCCCCATATTTTGAGCAAGTTCTCTGCCAATGGGCCATACAGACCCATTATGATTGGTATAACTTATTAAAGGCAGTTTTGGAACCCTCAATCTTCCTGAACTGGCATTCGGCTTACGATGATCAGGCTGAAAATCAGTGTTGTTTGTGTGCGGTCGCGTCTCGCTGCTGCGCCAGCTGTTGGCTGGGGTGTGTGGGTTTCGCTGCTGGGTGGGTCCCTGGCTTACCGCAGCTGCCGGGTGCTGGGAGCTACAGATCAGGTGGGTCTGTGATGGCTCTGGTGAGTGCAGACTCTGCGCCAAGGCAGGCTGCCAGGCACTGGCGGCTCTGCGTTTCGCTGCAAGCTGCTGGGTGGGCTGCGCCAATCTGCAGGGGGCTCAGGCTAGCTGCAGGACACTCTCACTGTGCCTGCGGGACATTGGCCACCATCCCAGGAGCCGAGGAGGGGAGCGCAGGAATGGCGAACGCAGAAGCTTCAAGAGTGAATGTTAACAGGGGACAGCTCCTCCGGAGAGACTGAATCACAGGCTGGTCGCAGGCACAGTGAGAAACAAATCAGCTCAGTCGGATGATCTCAGTGATACAGCTCCATTTTATTAGGGTGAAAACTAGAAGATTTATAGTGTGGAGGCAGTAGCAAAAGCCTCAGCTGATAGGTGCTCTGTAGGATGCTTTATTTACATATGGCGGTGGGCTTCTATGCTGTCAGACAGTGCCTGATTATCACATAGGAAAAACCTGGCAGTGTCTATGCCAGAGGTCATGTATCTGTGACGGCCACTTCAAAGGTGAGTCAGAAAGGAGAGCAGAAGGTGCCCTGCTGAGAAGAGGAGTCTCTCCATTTGCGCCAAGCCGGCTTGCGGCTATCCCGACATTGAGAGACTGCTACCCTAAACAGCAGGGGTCCCCAACAGCAAATTGCATACAGACACACATCAAAAAGATCATCCACCATGATCAAGTGGGCTTTATCCCAGAGATGCAGGGATGGTTCAATATACGTAAGTCAATAAACGTCATAAGTCATATAAATGGACTCAAAGACAAGAACCACATAGTCATGTCAACAGGTGAGAGAAGGCCTTTGACAAAATTCAACGTGCATTTGTGTTCAAAATCCTAGAGGTAATTGGACTGAGGGGAACATACCTCAACATAATTAAAGCCATATATAACAAACCCACAGCCAACATCATTCTAAATGGAGAAAAACTGGAAGCATTCCCATTGAAATCAGGAACCAGACAAAGCTGTCCACTGTTCCCACTTCTCTTTAACATAGTGCTTGAAACTCTTGCAAGAGCAATAAGACAAGAGAAAGAAATTAAAGGAGTGAAAATTTTAAATGTAGAGATCAAATTATCCCTTTTGGCAGATGATATCATATTATATCTAAGGGATGCCAAAAATTCCACCCAAAAACTCCTAGAAATTATTAACACGTTCAGTAAAGTGGTAGGTTACAAAATTAACCTACAAAACTCTATAGTCTTTCTATATACCAATAACAAGTGATGAGAGAAAGACACATGGAAACACTCCCATTGACAATGGATGCAAAAAAATATAATACCTTGGAGTAAACCTGACCAAAGACAGTAAAGAGATCAACAATAAAAATTTTAATCTTTAAAGAAGGAAATTGAGGAAGACATCAGAAGATGGAAGGACCTCCCATGCTCATGGATTGGAAGAATTAATATTGTGAAAATGACCATCCTACCAAAACTCATATATAGATTCAATGCAATACCAGTCAAAATCCTCATTACATTTTTCACAGAACTGGAAAAAAAACTATCCTAAGATTCATATGGAAGCACAAAAGACCATGGATAGCAAGGAAAATCCCTGAGCACTAAGAGCAATGCCATGGGGATTACTATACCAGATTTCAAGCCGTATTACAGAGCTATATTCATAAAACAACATAGTACTGGCATAAAAATAGACCCATAGACAAATGGAACAAAATTGAAGACACACAAATGAGCAAATGCAATTTCAGTGACCTAATATTTGCCAAATGGGCCAAGAACATTAACTGGAGGAAAAACAGCATGTTGAGCAAATGGTGCTGGCAAAACTGGATCTCCACTTGTAGAAGCATGAAACTAAACCCTATCTTTCACCCTGCACAAAAGTCAATTCCAAATGACTCAAAGACCTCAATTTAAAGCCTGAAACTCTGAAACTATTAGAAGAAAAGATTGGGAGAAACCTCCAAGATATAGGCATAGGAAAGGATTTTCTAAACCAGACATCAATTGCTCAGGAAACAACAGTAAGAATTAACAAATGGGACCTCATTAAACTAAGAAGATTCTCTACATCAAAGGAGACAACTAAGGAAGCAAACATTAAACCCACAGAATGGGAGAAAATATTCACCAGTGACACATCAGACAGATGTTTAATAATCAGAATTTATAACGAACTCAAAAAACAGAGAACTAAGACAAGAAGCAACCCAATTAAAAGATGGACTAAGGAGCTGAACAGAGAGTTCTCAAAAGAAGAAGTAAAGGTGGCTATGAAACATCTTAAAAGATGTTCAACATCACTAATAATCAGGGAAATGCAAATTAAAACCACTTTAAGATTTCATTTTACCCCAGTCAGACTTTCTAAGATCAAGAAAATAAATGATGCCAAATGTTGGAGGGGATGTGGGGAAAGGGGAACACTCATCCACTGCTGGTGGGGCTGCAAACTGGTTCATCCCCTATGGAAGGCAGTGTGGAGAACTCTTAAAAAACTACAAATGAACCTACCATTTGACCCAGTTATACCACTCCTTGGCATATACCCAAAGAACTTGTCCTATTGCAGAGACACTTGTACATACATGTTTGTTGCTGCCCTTTTCACAATACCTAAGAGATGCAAGCAAACTAAGTGTCCCTCAATTGATGAGTAGATAACGAAAATGTGATTCATTTGTACGATGGAGATTTGCTCAGCAGTAAAGAAAGATAAAATCATGAAATTTGCAGGTAAATGGATGGAACTAGAAACTGTTATACTAAGTGAAGTAACACAGACTCAGAATAAAAAAATCAACCTTATGTTCTCCTTCATATGTGGATCCTAGAACCAGACTCTGATAAATAAGTATGCAACCAGACACAACTATAGGAACCAGGATAATGGAAAGGAAACAGGGAGGTAAAGGAAAAGAAAGAACCTGAAAGAGAAGAACAGTAGGAAACAGGCCTTAATAAGGGAGATATACATAAAAAATGGGTTAGTTTAAGGGAGGGGGAGGGAAGGGTATACAAGGAACGTAGGGGATAAAGGGAAAGAAGGAGCTAAAGAGAGGTAGGACCATAGGAGAAGGTTATTAATTAGTAAGGGAGAAAGAGAGGAAATGGGGGCACCTTAAGTGCTAAAACCATGATGGAGCAGTGAGACAATGTGAGAGATAAACAATGCCTAGCTAGTTTTGAAAACCAGAGAGACCCATATTACTCCTACAACCTACTGACAAATTATACATAGAAGATCATGAAATATATGTTTAGGTAAGGTTTATCTGAGAATAACTGATCTTTGCCCAAGATTTATCTACATGACACACAGTAATTAAAAATACCAGACTGGTGGAACAAACCTTATTTGGTGTTTAACAGACATACTTTGAGGTCTGTAATAATTTGGTCAGAGGGACATAAAGGACACTTTTTGCTCCTTGCTGTCCTATGTTGACTAGTTC
This sequence comes from Nannospalax galili, assembly GCF_000622305.1. Lineage (NCBI taxonomy): Eukaryota > Metazoa > Chordata > Mammalia > Rodentia > Spalacidae > Nannospalax > Nannospalax galili. The sequence continues at coordinate 6,884,004 of NW_008339433.1, read as the reverse complement.
CAGAGGAATATGAGCATCTCTTAAAATGTCCTATAATGCTGATGGGTCACCTGTCCTCTTGATCAAGGAGGCCGAAGAGACCCGACCAGATGGACTTGAACCAGTGTCCAGTCTATAAAAAGGAGGGTCAACACAGAGGAATCATTTCCTCCATGCTTCCAAGCAAAGCCAACCATGGTCGAATAGGACCTTTCACTTATCTTCACATAGGTGGAACTGGTAAAAGAAAGGAGCCAGGGCCTCCTCCCAAGCCCATGTGACCCCCTGAAGAACAGATCCTCAAGCAACCCTAAGAGTAACAACAAATCAGTTTTCTCTGGACCATCTCTATGGCCTTAAACACCCAAAAGGAAAGTATAACCAAATATTAAATGGGCCAACATAATTTCATAAGAGCCCATATGTATAGCTAAAGGCTACATAACAAGCAACAATGCCAGACAAGCGATACCTTCTTTTGAGTTGATG
>NW_008339433.1:6877212-6883033 GCF_000622305.1 Nannospalax galili | reverse complement strand
ATAGGGTTTACACTGAGTACAATATTGTATAACTGTAATAATTCAACTGCAAACCTAAAAATTTACAGCCCATTTTGAAAGAGATGCATCTTATCTCTGGAAATTGTTATTGAATATGTCAATGCTGTTGTAATGAAATGCTTCTTCTACTTATTTGGTTATTAAATAAATAATTAAAAAAACTGATTTCTGGAAACTTATATGCCTATTTACTTGCTATTGTAACACTGTAATCACATAAAATGTCACTTCCCATTTTATAACTTTTGTTTCTTTGCTGTAGTTTCGATTATTTTTTACAGCATTAAATGGGTTTTTTCTTTGGATCTATAGCACTGAACCTCCCCCCCACACACTGAACCTCATCTTTTCCACCATATATGTTAAGTCCTATACAGTCAAGCTTTTGTACCCACATGTCCTTCAGCACAGATTCATCCACTGGAAACTAGTAAGCCTGTCTACTGATCTTAAGTAAGGCCTACTCTCCCTCACCCAGTAGTAATCAGTTTCCAATAGTTCTCATTCTAGGGATGGCCCAGCTCCCATTTCCCTCACTCCACTCTGGGCCCTTGTCTGATTGAGTTGGCGTGGATCCTGTGCTTGATGATACCATTACCTAAGTTCATCTGTGCAATTTTCCAGTGTTCTGAAGGCCTCTACTTTCCTATGTTCATGAACCAGCCCTGGCTCTTACAATATGTCCACCCACTCTTCTGCAATAGTCCTTTAGTTGTGGGTAGGTGAGGATTAATATAGACGTTCTACCCAAGGACACACACTCTGCAGTCTCTTAAAAACTGTCCTTGTCAAGGTAAATATTTGACTGACTTACAATTCTCTATTAGATCATCATTTTTATTATGTATTTGTGAAAGGGGTTTGAAGCAATAATACTATTGTTGTTCAAGAATATCATACTAATTTCTGTAAAAAGTCTAAAAGGGAATATCTTCACACATACACTTACTAATCATTGTCATGATAATAGCATATGTATTCTATCCTTTTGCACGAATAGAGAAACCTGCTGCATAAATCCTACTTAACATTTTATTTAAAAAGAACGTAACTTTTGTATTTATTCTTTCATCCATGCATGTGGAAATTAAGATATTAAAATGTCTATAACAGCAACTCAACTGAAAACAAAATCGGGGTAACTAGTTAGTCAAGTCTTCTTAAAATAATATCTACATCTTAAGAGACTCAAAATAATCTACTATACATTTGTGTATCCTCCTTCCAAAGCTTCCATCAACAATCACATATGGAAAGGGATTTTAATATGAAAAGTCTCTTGGCAATGGTTAATATAGATCAAAATGACAGAAATAGAAAGTGGAGTAGGATATAAATAAATTCATCCAAGAATAAGAGAATGAAGCTAGTAACAGGTTGTAAGCAATAAATGAGCTATGGCAAAGAACAACAAAACACAAGATTTAATTCCTCACAGGACAATAAACTACCCTCAGATGCTAACTTCCTTCCATAATTCAAATATAGATAGTCCAGAAATCCACCAAACATAGAAAATTTGCTTAAAGAGCATTTGATGATTCTATTAAATTGATACCACTCCAGGATTTCTATGAAATAAGAGGAGACTGGCCTCTAGGTTGAGAGAACAGTAGCACATGGTAGTTCAGAGGGTAACCACTTACAGAAGATAGAGGCTTTGGGTTTACCTTTGATCATTTTTAATTATTATTTTTTATTGATTGATTTTATTTGTCTGCTTTATATAGAACATTGCAAATAATCTTATTCATCTTTATACCTGTATCCAAAATGGCACCCACCCATAGTCCCCTGCCCCCACTGGAACCCATATACTTTGTCATCCCTGTATTATATGTCCACTGTGTTATTAGTGCCCCTAGCTGTTACCCAGTGCAAGTCCATCTGTTGAATCTATTCAGCCTATCTAGAGTTCCTTGTGTTAGGAAGATCAGCTCTTCCTCATCTGGCAGCAATAAGTAGGCAACATTCCTTTAGATAAGATTGGGGTCTGCTGTTCATTTTCCCATTTCTATCCTAGGCTACTGTCTGGGGGTCTCTTGGGCCACACTGGCCAACAACTCAAAGGAAGGCATCTCCTGTCTGGCATTGTTTCTTATTATGTAGCTTTTAGCTATACACATGGAGTCTTAAAGAATTATACTGATCACTTTAATCTTTGGTTATACTTTCCTTTTGGGTGTATAAGACCATAGAGTTTGCCAAGATTAACCAATTTGCTTTTAGTCTTAAGTTCATTTGAGGATCTGTTCTCAGGGGTCACATGGACTTTGGAGGAGCCCCTGGCTCTTTTCTTTTATCAGTTCCATCCATCTAGGTGAAGATAAGTCAAAGGTCCTGCTAAACTGTGGCTGGCTTCACTTGAAAGCATGGAGGAAAAGTTTCCTCTATGTTGACTCACCTCTTTGTAGACTGGAAACTGGTTCAAGTCCATCTGGTGGGGTCTCAGTAGCCTTTTTGATCAAGAGGACAGGTGACTCACCACAGTTACAGGACACTTTGAGTGATGCTCCATAGTCCCCTGGAATTTAGTCAACCTTGGAGGGCAAGGAGCAAAATATGTCCTTTAAGTCCTTCTGACCAGATTAGTATAGGCCTCAAAGCATGACTGTTAAACATCCAAGAATGTTAGTTCCACCAGTCTGGTACTTTTAATCACTATGTTCAATGTAAATAAAGCTTGAGCAACAATAAAACGTTCTCTGATAAACCTTGAGTAGACATATAATATGTTCCTTAAGCTAGTTGTGCATATAATTTGTCAGTAGGTTGTTGGACTAATATGGTTCCCTCTGGTATTTTTTAAAACTAGCTAGGTATTATTTATCTTTCCTATTGTCTAAACCTTCCACAATAGTTTTCCCATTTTTCCCATTTCTCCCTTAATAATACCCTTCTCCTATGGTCTCTCCTCTCTTGAGCTCCTTTCCCTTTATCCCCAAGGTTCCTTATATAATGCTCCCTTCCCCTCCCATTAAAATAACCCTATTTTTAGCCATATCTTCCTTATTAACACCAGTTTTCCTACTGTTCTTCTCTTTCAGGTTCTTTCTTTTCCTCTACCTCCATGGCTCCTTTTCATTATCCTGGTTTCTGTAGTTATATCTGGATGCATATTAATAAGGATTTGGTGTTAGGATCCACATATGAGAGACAACATACATCATTTGTTTTTCTGAGTCTGTGTTACTTCACTTAGTATAACAATTTCTAGTTCCATCCATTTACCTGCAAATTTCATGATTTCATCTTTCTTTATTGCTGAGCAGAACTCCATCATGTAAATGAACCACTCATTTTCATTATCCACTTATCAGTTGAGGGACGCTAAGTTGGCTTGCATCTCTTAGCTATTATGAAAAGAGCAGCAACAACATGGATGTATGAGTGTCTCTGCAATAGGAGGAGTTCCTTGGGTATATGCCAAGGAGTGGTGTAGCTGGGTCAACTGGTAGGTTCATTTGTGGTTTCTTAAGAATTCTCCACACTGCTTTCGATGGGGTTGAAAAAGTTTGTAATCCCACCAGCAGTGGATGAGCACTCCCCTTTCCCCACATCTTCTCAAACATTTGGTATTATTTGTTCTCTTGATTAGCAAGTCTGTCTGGGGTAATATGAAATCTTAAAGTGGTTTTAATTTGCATATCCCTAATTACTAATGATGTTGAACACCTATTAAGATGCTTCTTAGCCATTTTATTTCTTCTTTTGAAAACTCTCTGTTCAGTTCCTTAGCCCATCTTTTAATTGGGTTACTTCCTTTTTGATTCTTTGTTTTTTGAGTTCCTTATATATTCTGGATGTTAAACCTCTGTCAGATGAGCTACTGGTGAAGATTGTCTCTCACACTGTAGATTTTCTCTTCACTTCTTGGTTTCTTCTTTTGATGTACAGAATCTTTTTAGTTTAATGAGGTCCCATTTGTTGAGTCTTGACCTTATTTCCTGAGCAACTGATGTCCGGTTTATAAAATCCTTTCCTATACTTATATCTTGTAAGTTATTGCCAATGTTTTCTCCTAACACTTTCAGAGTTTCAGGCTTCACAATGAGGTCTTTGATGCATTTGGAGTTGACTTTTGTGCGAGGTGAAAGATAGGGGTTTAGTTTTGTTCTTCTACAGGTGGAAATCCAGGTTTGCCAGCACCATTTGCTGAACATGCTGTCTTTCTTCCAATGAATGTTCTTGGCCCCTTTGTCAAATATCAGATGGATGAAATTGCATGTACTCATACTTGGTTCTTCAATTCTGTTCCATTGATCTACGGGTCTATTTTTGTGGCAGTACCATGTTGTGCTTATGACTATAGCTCTGTAATAGAGTTTAAAATTAGTATAGTGATACCCCCAGCATTGCTGTTAGTGGTCAAGGTTGCTTTGGCTATCCAAGGACTTTTGTGTTACTATATGAATCTTAGGGCAGTTTTTTTTCCAATTCTGCAAAGAATATCATGGGGAACTGATTGGCATTGCATTGAATCTATAAATGGCTCTTGGTAGGGTGGTTATTTTCTCAATATTAGTTCTTCCAATCCATGAGCATGGGAGGTCCTGCCATCTTCTGGTGTTTTCTTCTATCTCTTTCTTTAAAGATTTAAATTTTTCATTGTAGAGTTCTTTAATGTCAGGTTTATTCTGAGATATTTTGTTTGTTTTTGAGGGTATTGTGAAAGGGAGTGTCCCCATGTACTCTTTCTCTGATTACTGGTTATGGATATATAGAAAGGCTACAAACTTTTGTAAATTAATTTTGTAACCTGCTATTTTACTGAAAGTGTTAATCATTTCTAGAAGTTTTCTGGTGGAATTTTGGCATCTAAGATATACTATCATATCTGATAATTCGATTGATTATTTTACAATTTTAACTCCTTTGATTTTGTTTTCTTGTGTTATTGCTCTTGCAAGAGTTTCAAGCACTATGCTAAAAAGGAGTGGACATAGTGGACAGCCTTGTCTGGTTCCTGATTTTAATGGGAATTCTTTCAGTTTTTCTCCATTTAGAATGATGTTGGCTGTGGGTTTGTTATATATGGCCTTAATTATGTTTGAGGTATGTTCCCTCCAGTCCAATTCCCTCTAGGACTTTGAACATAAATACATATTGAATTTTGTCAAAGGCCTTCTTGGCATCTATTGAGATGACCATGTGGTTAGTGTCTTTGGGTCCATTTATATAATTTATGACATTTATTTACTTTTGTGTGTTGAACTATCCCTGCATCTCTGGAAAAAAGCCAACTTTAACATGGTGGATGATCTTTTTGATATGTGTCTGTATGCAGTTTCCAAGTATTTTGCTGACAATTTTTCCGTCTATGTTCATTAAAGATATGGGGCTATAGTTTTCTTATTTGGTTGCATTTTTACCTGGTTTTGGTATTAGAGTGACACTGCCTTCATAGAAGGAATTTGGAAGATCTCCATCCATTTCTATCTTTTTGAATAAATTAAGTAATAGTGTATGTAGATCTTCTTTAAATGTCTTATAAATACTGCTGTAAATCTATCTGGTCCTTGGCTTTTTTTGTCAGGAGGTTTTGTACTGCTGTTTCAATTTACTTATGTGTTGTGGGTCTGTTTAAGCTGTTGATTTCTTCTTGGTTTAGTTTTGGTGGTTCCCATGCTTTTAGATACCCATCCATTTCTTTTAGGTTTTCAAATTTACTAGCATATAGATTTTTTTTTAATTTTTTTTTAATGTTCTACATCTTTCTGGTATCTGTTGTGATATTTCCCCTTTCATCTCTGATTTTGTTGATTTGGAGGTGCTCTTTCTTTCTTTTGGTTAATTGGGC
>NW_008339433.1:6866070-6876455 GCF_000622305.1 Nannospalax galili | reverse complement strand
CCTGTCTGGCTTTGTTGTTTGTCGAGTAACTTTTAGTTATGTATATGTATAGCATATAGATTTTTAAAGTATTCCTTTATAATGTTCTGGATCTTTTCAGTGTCTGTTGTGATATTTCCCTTCCATCTCTGATTTTCTTGATTTGGAGGTGCTCTTTCTTTCTTTTGGTTAACTGGGCTAGGGGTCTGTCAATCTTATTTATCTTTCAGAAAATCATCTCTTGGATTCACTGAGTTTCTGTACTGCTTTCTTTAAATTCTATTTCATTATTTTTTGCTATTTCTTCTCTGCTGGTTTTGGGTTTCATGTGTTGTTGATTTTCAAGTGTCTTGAGTTGCAGTGTTAAGTCATTTATTTGTGTTCTTTCTGATTTTTTAATGTAGGTACTTAGAGCTATAAACTTCCCTCTAAGAACCGCTTTCAGCGTGTCCCAGAGGTTTTGTTGTGTTGTATTGTCCTTTTCATTTAATTCCAGGAATACTTTTATTTCTTTCTTATCTTTTGAGCCATTCATCATTCAGGAGTGTGTTGTTTAATCTCCATGTGGTTACTAGGGCTCTTTCCAGCACTTATTTTAAACTTTATTGCATTGTGGTGTTATGGAATGCATGGAATTATTTCAATATATTTGCATTTGTTGAGGTTTGTTTTGTGCCCCAGTATATGGTCGATTTTAGAGAAAGATCCCTGGGGTGTTGAGTAGAAAGTATATTCTTTGGTGCTTGGGAGGAATATTTGGTAGATGTTTGTTAGGTACTTTTGATGTATGATATTGTTTAATTTAGATGTCTTTCTATTGCTTCTCTGTCCTGTTGACCTGTCTAATGGAGACAATGGGTTATTGAAGTCCCCTCCTATTAATGAGTTTGGATTATTCTGGGTCTTAAAGTCCTGTAATGCTGTTTTTATGAAGTTGAGTACACCAGAGTTTGGTGAATATATGTTCATGATTGTAATATCTTCTTGGTCAATTGTTCCTTTGATCAGAATGAAGAGGCCCTCTTTATCTCTTCTGATTAGTTTTAAAGTCTAGTTTGTCAGATATCAGAATTGCAACACCTGCTTTTTTTTAGTACCATTTGCTTGGAGTATTTTTTTCCCATCCCTTCACCTTATGGCAGTCCCTGTCCTTGAAAGTGGGATGGGTTTTGTTTCTAAATCCATTCAACTAGTCTGTGTCTTTTAACAGGGGAGTTCGTTACATTGATATTTAAAATTATTAATGAAAGATGTGTACTGATTCCTGTTGTTGTTATTTTTGTTCACATTCTTGGTGTACCTGTGTATTTCCAGTCATGCCTTCATTAAGTTTCTTTCTGTAACCCCTTGTGTACAGTCGTTCCTTTCTTCTGCTTTTTCTACTGCTTCAATAACTCTCAGAAGTGCTGGTTTTGTGGACATGAATTATTTCAGCCTATTTCTGTCATGGAGGATTTTTCCTTGCTCTTCGACTATAGTAGATATTTTGGCTGAGTAAAGTAATATGGGTTGTCATCTGTGGTCATTTAGAACTGGGAATACTCTGGTCCAGACTCTTTCAATTTTCATAGTTTGCACTGAGAAGCCAGCTGTAATTCTGATGGGTTTTCCTTTATATGTGACGTGTTTTCCTTTTAAAGCTTTCATAGTATCTCTTTGTTATGTACGTTTACTGTTTTTACTATGATTTGCTGTGGAGAGTTTCTTTTCTGGTCCTGTCTGTTTGGTCCTCTATGTGCTTATTGTATTTGTATGGGCATGTCTTTTTTTAATTTTGGGAAATTTTCCTCTACAATTCTGTTGAAGATCTGGTCCATACCATTATGTTGAGATTCTTCTTCTTCCTGTATGCCTATGATGCATAAGTTTAGTCTTTTTATGGTGTCACACAATTCCTGAATATTCCATTCTTGTGTTTTCTTAAATTCTCCATAATCTTTCCTTGAGTGGTCTAATTTGTCCACTTTATTGTCCAGTCTTGAAATTCTGTTTTCTGTTTCATTCTTCCTATTGGCAAGACTTTCTTCAGTGGTTTCTAATTGGCTTATTGAAGTGTTTCACTTCCTTCCTCATTTCAGCCTGATTATTCTTCAATATTTCTCTTTTCTGAATTCATTCAGCATGCTATCCATATCTTCTTTCAGTTCTTTATTTGTGTGTCCTTTAAATTCACTGAATTCTTTTATCATGTTTATAAATGTTCTTTTGAATTCCATGACCTGTGTTATCTCTAGGGGGTTATCACTGTACTCCTCTATAGGACTGTTGGTGCTTGATGGGGATATATTATTTGGGTTTCTTATGTTATTATTTTTTTCTTTGTGACTTTGATATGTGGATTTATTTTGTAGTTTCTGATTCTTGTTTGAAACTCAAGACTTTCTTTGTTGAGTTTAAATCTGTTTCATTTTGTAAACTTTATGTGCCTTCGTGGTTTATTTGTTGGGCATGAGCGTTGGTTGGTCTAGGCTTCAGGTCCTCCCCTTTGATTTTATATTGGAGGGGCCAGATAGCTTTCCTCCTGCCGCTCAGGAGGTCCCACAGAGTCCCCAAGTCAGATGAATATCAGATGCTTGCAGTCTTTTTCCTAAATTCTGGATCCCTCCAAGAAAGATGCTGGCCTCAGGATATTGGGGCCTGGGCTAGTCTGGGTTCAGGGCCCATCTCAGCCGTGCAAAGGCAAGGTGTGGGGGGGAACAGACACTAAGGGCTCCCAGGGACTAGACCTAGGAACTGAGTTGGTCTGGGTGCAAAAAGTCAGGAAGCAGTGGGTTGCCTGGGCCAAGAGGGCAGTCCAGAGATCTGGGGTGACAAGAGAACAAATGAGCCAGTGTCCATGCTAGGAGAAGAGACAGGGTAGACAAGTGTGAGTGTGAATGAGGTTGGGGGAGTCAAGGCACAGGACTGAACTTACCCGGGAAAGAAGCTGGCCCCAGGAAGCTGGTGGCATGTTCTGCCCAGAAAGGCATAGGTGATGTGAGGGAGGGAAGAAGCCCTGAGGGAACTCCAGGGACTAGACCTAGGAACTGGGTTGGTCTGGGTGCAAAACATCATGAAGCACTGGGGAGTCTGGGCCAAGCGGGTGCCAAGAGAAAAAAATGGGCCAGTGCCCACGCTAGGAGGAGACACAGGGTGGGGGTGCTGGGAGGGTGAACGAGGCTGGAGGATTCAAGGCGCAGTGGGCCCAGGAAAGAAGCTGGCCCCAGGAAACATCTTTGATTTTTATATCTGTCTTTTTAATTTCTGTTTTCCTTCCACGTGTCTCTAAAGCAGAGAATGAACTTACCTGTCCTCAATGTAGAGAAGAAAAACAGTCCAGGGGGATAGAGTATTTTACAAAGAAGTTGACTAAAAATGTTGCCAAATTTTTCTTATAAAAGTACAAAACCTAGATAAATGATGAGAAAAACACGTTCAGAAATCAGTAAAAGCATAAAATAAACTGAAAACACTGTATATTCTTGAAAACCTGTCGTAGAACACTAGGAGTGAGCTATATTGGTGATTTGGGCTGCTCCACCTACATTCAACAGTTCAGTTGGTTCAATACATACACCAGCACTTTTCTCTGAGAGAAAAGTTGCAAGATTTCATGACTTAAGCTGATTTCGCACTAGAAATAATGAATGGCATAAATAAAGAGATCATATCTTTAAAAGAGAGAATGAATAAAATTGTTACTCAAAATAATAACATCTATTCAGGAATACATGAAAAAGATAACATATCCAGGAAAAAGCTTAACATTTAGATATAAATCAATGTAATTCAACACATTAACCTCAAAAGGAACACCACAAAAATCAACTTTTTAGAGACATTGAAAACACTGACCAGAAGAAAGCATCAATTACAGAAAAATATAAATCTAAGAACAAAAGAGGAAACTCCTCAATTTGATAAAAAGTTGTCCATGAAAAAAAAATCATATGGCACTGCTATTAACGAAAAAATGGATTTTTCACTCCCTAAGATTAAGAAAATGGCCAGAATATTAGATCTGACCACTTGATTTAACATACTTGAAGATCTAGTCATAAAAACGAAATGAAAGTCATCTAGTTTGGACTATTACCCCTATATAAGCCCATACTTTCCTGCAATAAAGCAGATCTGTGTCACTGAATCTGGTCTCCTGCATCTGGGTGGTGAATGTGGTGACACTAGGGCAGACACCTCACCAGCCCTGGGGTCTGGACAGGACAACTGATCAGATGAACTTAGAGAGAGCAAGAGAGCAACCATAGCTGGAGGAGAGCAGCCCCAGCCAGCGACCACAGTTTGGTTCATGGTGATTCATCTAAACTGTATAGTGGTTGTGATTAGAATCCAGATTTTCTGAGTATTCTTGCCTGTTGAGATTGCTTTAGATCTGTGTGTACTTGAGTGATTCCAACACTACAAATCTAAAGAACTCCCTTTCAAAAATCTCTGTGTGTTTGCTTTCTGAAATATGAAGGAGATTGATAGTAAATGAGAAAAGTGACCAAACACAGTAATAAACTTCTCTTGAACCAATAGAAGGCTTTTATACTCAGTTCAGTGTTGTTTTGCAATTGAATAGTAGCATGTTACCCACTGTTTAGGTGCTCTAAAATAAAATTAAGGGACCATAAAGGCATAGAGAGTTTTCTATTCCACTTAAAAAGCTAATAGATTATATCCGTGACCATCAGGTACACAGGTAATATTATCAGTACTGTCTGGTAAAGACCTTACACCTCTGTTTACATAGACCAAAATGATTTCAAATTGGCATGGGGAGGGGGGTTTTGTTGCTGTTTTCTTAGCTTTTTATTGAATTTTTGTTCATTTCATACAGTACATAGTGATCATATTTAGACCCTTTCTCTATCTTCCCTTTTTCATGCTCTGCACTGAATTTCATGCATTCTGTCATATATGTTAAGGCCTATCCAGTCAAGTTTTTGTCCCCAGATGTCCATTTGTATGTCTATCCACTGGAGCCTAGTCAACTTATCCAGTGTCACTCCCTTAAAGAACACCAAATCTTCCTCACCCTAACAGTGATCAGTTGCCAACAATTCCTAGGCCAAAATTGCAGTTTCTTACCCATTTCTCCAGTTCTATGCTGGGTTTTCGCTTGGGTTGAGTTTGCTTGGATTACGTGCATGCTGTCACCATTGCTGTAAGTTCCTATGAGCAAATTCCCAGTCACCTGTTTAAAATTTTGGATAACTAATTTTAGCACAGTTAATATTGTGTATTTTTAAAGCATCAATGGCTTTTGACAGTCATTCACACCTACAGTCTCCGTTATCTTCGCAATCAAACCTATTGTATAGAAAATCATCATTAATATGCCCACTAATGCGATGAGTGTATTAAATGACAAAGGTTGACTGATTACTTACTAAAAATGATTAGTGGAAGTACTTAAATTGCAGCTTAGATCTTCCTTCATAAAATTCTATCTCTGAAATCTCATTTAGAAATACTTTCTTTTTAAATATCTCTGCATTCCACTGACTGTCTACCTGTTTTAACACACACATGTTGTAAATCTTATTCTGATTGTGTTTTTATATTCGGAATCTATTGTGAACTTATGGACATCCACGATTAGTGATGGTCTTAACAGTAGTCACATTTCTATCAAGTGATTATAAACTATAAGTGAAGATGTATATGCTGCTGAAAATCTAATCAAATCTTCAAAGAAATCTTAGAATGTGTGTTATAATCATCATTTAGTAGTTTGATAAACTGGGACATGTGAAAAACTCAAGAACTTTTCCAGTTCATGGAATGAATATGTTCACAAATTCAAGTTAAAATATAATCAATTGACCTGCATATTTAATCACTATATTATGACATATGAAAACACATTATAATACCATTATAATTAAAACATTTTCTACTAGTACAGAGATTGTCAGCTGTATCAGTAAAACTAAAAGTGGCTAGAAAGAGATCCACGCTTATCAGAATATGCTAAAAATGACCGAGCAATGAAGGTGACTTTCAAATAAGCAGAATGGCACTGGGAGCGATGGTTACCCATCTGGGAAACATTACATTTCAAAATACAGGTTACAAGTTACAAGGACAAATTTTTGAAAAGTTCATTAAGTTGACCAAAATATATGCATAGTATTAATAGTAAAATATTTTAAGATAAAATAAATCATAAAATAAAATTTATATAACTATAGACAAAATTACCAAAAAGATATCATGAACATAATCTCAAAGATGAATTAGCTGAATTATTTGACTCGTGTAACGCATACCTATAAAATTAAAAGGTCTTACAAAATAGGAATGTGGAAAATACAAACCTATTAATTGATGAATGTAAAAGAAAATCTTATCTTCATTAGAAAGAAGGAGAATCAATTTTCAAACTAAGGCTTACCAGTTTTTACCAACTGAATTGTCAACAAAAAAATGAATATTTTGATGATATAAAATGTTGGCAAGATTAGAGGAAAGGGATTATAATATTCACCTATTATGAAAACTTGTCTACACCACATCTTTAGAATTGTGCAAACTGATGCATTTTCTTATGTCCTTTAGAATCACTTTAAGCTAAAATATCAATATGTCTACCTGGATCTGAGTCATATAATAATATATATGTAAAAATTCATGTTTCTTCTCTCATTACCCAATAACTAATTCATTCTCTACCCATGGACCAAAATCTTTACTTAAAAAGCCATCATTACTATGACACTTTTGTTCAGTTTGCATTTTTATTAGGAAATATTTTTTCAATTAGAATTATAAGCTTGATAGCTCTAGAAAGAGACTGGCAGTTTAAAGAGGCTTACCATTTCATACATTTTAATAATATATTGCATGAAAATCACAAAAATACAATAAAAAAGAGTTGATTATCTGGACACCACAGCTTAGATGCACATATGAATCCACTGACCCAAGTCAGACAGGGGCCCAGCATATACAGGCGGCGGGGGAGGGGGGGTGGAAACCTCAGCCCTAACTGAGGCTCTACAGCTATAGATAGATGCTGGGAGAGGGAAAGCCATTTTTCATTACTGGGGTGATGCCTTATAGATTGACTAGACTCCAGTGAATAGACACAAACCCAAGAGCATTTGGGGAACACAGATTAGACTCAATCAGCCTTTAAAAATACAAATAGTAGTATTGGATATAAAATCAAGGGGGGATAGTAAAGTGGAGGTGGGTAGGAAAGACAGGTTTTCATATACTCAAAATACATTGTATGAAATCCTCAAATCAATAAAAATGTATTTAAAAATAGAAACCTACAATCAATTTTTGTTTTCAATCTGCACTCAACTCCCAATTTTCCTGGATATGTGATGACTCCAATGGCTGACCTAGTAAGTGCATTTATCTGATGAATCAGCTTGCTACTGTAACAATCACACGTGTTTTGAAAATTTGATGAAATCTCTTTCATTTTTTCTGTTAATTAAGGTAGGCTTTGTAAAGCAGGAAATACAGATGATCAGGACACTATGTTCTTTAGAAAGTGTAGTCTAATGTTTCTAATTGAATTTTTCGAAGTTTGTTTTTATTGAATATTTATGCGTTTCATTCAGAACACCTCTATCAACCTTAATCCTCTTCACATCCCTGTCCCCACTTGGCAGCCTCCCATAGCACCCCCACTGGAGCCCATATAGTCTGTCATCCCCGTTTAGGCCCAATGTGTCAAGTCAGTGTCCCCAGACCTTCTCCAGTGCAAGTCCATCCACCAAGGTCCAGTCAGCCTATCTGGAAGTCATTAAGTTGTTTGTTTGTTTGTTTGTTTGCTTTTTTCGGGGTGGGGGTCATTGTAAGACATGTCATTGTTTTCTGTGCTCCAACATAGAGCTATAACACTTTTTAAAAAGCTTAATGACTTCTAGATATAATATGGAAATATCAGAGTTTGTATTGTGTCCCTATGAGATCTCTACTCATCTAAATTTCAAGCTCATTTTATTCTGCAATTTTAACTTTTTATTGTGCTGCAAATATACTGAATTTTCTCAATCAAGATTTTTTCCATCACAGCGTCCTTGCCTTTTCTATTTCTTCTGCTGGACTAATACACATTTTTCCTTGTTATTTGTGCTTGTATCCAAGTGCCGTTTCCAAAAGTAGGCCTTATCTAAAAGGTTAATTATAATATTAATATATATTAATGGAAGTCATATTTTATGATAGATTGTACTGTTACTTGATATAATTTTAATTATTATTTACTTATTTTTCTGTGTATATTTCCCATAAGAACATGGTTTATTTTTTGTTTAAGTACTGAGATTGAATCCAGGGTGACATACATATTAACCGCTCTAAAATTGAGCTGTATACTGAGCCATGAGAATATAAGTTTAATTATAAATGAGATGTCTAGAGTAGTTCTTGAAGCATGATAAAAATTAAATAATTTGAATAAATACATTCTTTATGAGAAAACTTGTTGATACAACCCATTCAAAAAGAAATCAAGCACCAAACAACACATGTACTGTGACTTAGAAATTGTACTTAACTGAGTTGTCAAAGACACACACATTAGTACAAGAAGATGAAAACAATAACACTCATCAGCTAGAAAGTAATTGTAAGGAAATACCTCATCAGCAGACACTTGTGTATAGTCTTAATTGAAATGGTCATGTGGTAGTTAAAAAACAAAGTTGGTAATGCTAAGGAAAAATGTAAGGTATTTGGGGACAATGGGTGTCTTGTCTGCCACAGGACCATTATACCATGATGTTAGACTATGTGACATTTTATCAAATATGACAGTTACAGTCTAACAAGTGGTGCGATGCACTCAAGACAATATTGTTAATTCTTGGATTTAAAGCAAATGAAGACTGTTCTAAATAAACATCTTTAAGTGATGGTTTCATGGTTGTGTAACCTGAACTATACAACTGCATTGTCATTCAATATTAAGATGTCACAAATGTTCCAGTTTTGTGCTCTGATACCACCATCCTGAAATCCCTAAACTAACATTTTCTTTTAATAACAAGCTCCACAAATATGAACTTTATCTTGTCCATACTACAGTTTCCCCTTTGTAGGTTATCCACTGCGGATGTGATTCAGGCCTTGAATTTCCTGTTGACTTGCATTATAGACACATATTTAGAATAAAATAATGTGAGTCAAGAACTGAACGTAATGAATTTTGAAATAAAGATACCTCAATGACAGCATGAAGTTAATAAATAAAATAATTGGATCCCTGAGGGGAATCTTGTAAGGGAGCAAAGAGCAAATGCACTATTCCAGTAAAGTGAAAACAACTACATGACATTGCTTAATGGACTTATACCAAAACATCTTCTATAAGAACAAAGCTGAAATTGCCTGTCTGAAAACAGCATAATTTCTCAAAATGTGGAACTGAAACTCTTCTTAGCTAAGAAATGAGGTTCCAAGTTTTCTGGCAAAATAAACTTTGTAACATTTGTTTTTGTCATATCACTTAAACTAGCTTTCTTTCTGTCTTCCCCCTTTGCTGTGATGTAATGGTCTTTTCCTCAGACTCTCATGCTGCATCATCAGGGAGAAGAAAAGCATTTAGCTTGTGTAACTACAGTCTATAATGGCTTGGCTTTCTATTATAAGTGATTCAACGGACCTATCCCTCCCTTCCTACCCTTGCTACCCAAATTTCTTCTTATTGATTTTCTTAGTAAACATGTAGATGAAATAGGATTTGTATTTAATACAAAATGATTTTAGAATCTTGAAAATAAAGAACTTTGTGTTTCACCTTGCTACGGTTTGAATAAAACTGTCACCTCCACCAATGCACATGTGGTAAGTAGTTCCTCTTTTGGTAGTGGAACAGCTGAGAAGCTATGACCTTGCAGGAGGGAATTAGGTTACTGAGACCATGCTTGATATTCAAGGGGAATGGGAGACTCGTCTCTTTCTTGCTTTCTAGACTAAAAGGCAAGGTCTTCCTCTGCCACATGTTATGTCATGATGTAGCACTCTGGCACAGACCCAAATACAAAGGGACAACTGACTCTGGACCAAAACTTCTGACACTACAATCCAGAATAAGATTTGGCTTCTCTCAAGCATTTGTTACAGAAATGAAAAGATGATATGATAGGCCCAGAGGTTTGAGAAACAGTATGAATTATTCAATATCCAGTCACTAGATACAAATTTCTTTTTAAAAATTGTAAGAGTTGGGACCCCTGAGGAACAGATCCTCAAACGACCTCAGGAGTGAAAACAAATCAGTTTATCTGGTCCAATTGTATGTCCTTAAACACCCAAAAGGGAAGTATAACCAAAGATTAAAGGGGCCAATATAATTTCATAAGAGCACACACATATATATATATATATAACTAAAAGTTACTTGACAAACAGCAAAGCCAGACAGGCGATACCTTCAGTCGAGTTGTTGGACAGGA
>NW_008339433.1:6843199-6865591 GCF_000622305.1 Nannospalax galili | reverse complement strand
AGAAATGTACAGCCAATTTTGAAAGAGATGTACCCTAGCTCAGAAAAATGTTATTGAATAGGTTAATGCTGTTGTAATGAAATGCTTCTTTTAATTAAAATAAAAAAAATTGTAAGACTTTTCAGCATATATAGGTGCTTTCATAGACATTATACCATGTAAAACCTAAAGCAATCATGATCATGTAGTAGACACTGAACAAAGTATCCCTGTTGCGCTAGGCTTGGTGCTATTATCATCCTTAATTTTCATATAAAGTGAGTGAAACTCATATTATCAAATGAAATGACATGAATAACACCACGAATATATTCTAAACCTCAAAATATGGAAATTCAAATACATTTATATCATTCAGTGCAGGCAGAGCCTGAAAATTTCACTTTAAAATATTCAGAGTTCACAGAATTGCATTTGTCACATGATAGGCATTTATGAAAAATATGTTCAGTTAGAACCTCAAGAAACCAAACTGCTAGGGCATTAGCACTGTTGCCAATAGAGGTGAAACACAACTCTATGTGCAACTGAAATCTAGGGCTGTAGAAGAGCGTCAAGAAGAAATAAATATTAGCCTACACTGAACAGTTAAATGAAACAGAAAAAAAAAATCACAACTGGCTGTGGAAATGCTTAGCTTTACTTTTTGTAAAATTTAACTTTCTGTTTGTTGCTGCACAATGATATATTTAACTTTCATTCATGTTGAGAGTAACATTTTTAAGTTTCAGTAAACTTCATTCTATGAAAACCTATAGCCACTATTTATGAGAATTTAAAAATAATAAATACTAAGAATAGATGATGATATGATAAAAATCCTAGTAAAGACAGGCTGGACAGATGGTTCAGGGGTTAAGAGCACTCTCTGTTCTTGAAGATAACCCTATTTTGCTTCCCAACACCAATATGGTGGCTAACAACATGTTCCAGGGTATCTGACAACCTCTTCTAACCTCCACAGGCACTGCATGACTTGAGTGCACTTTCATACATGCATGCAATACACTCATACACATAAAATAAAAATAATAAA
This sequence comes from Nannospalax galili, assembly GCF_000622305.1. Classification (NCBI taxonomy): domain Eukaryota; kingdom Metazoa; phylum Chordata; class Mammalia; order Rodentia; family Spalacidae; genus Nannospalax; species Nannospalax galili. Next base: position 6,864,555 of record NW_008339433.1, on the reverse strand, counting down.
TATAATAGTCAAAAAGATTGTAAGAGCCAGGGGAGGAGGTGCATGAACATGTGGAAATAGAGTCTTACAGATTTGTTGGACCTTGCTCATATGAACTTACAGCAACAGAGTAAACAAGCACAAGACCCATGCAAACTCAAGCAGATTTAAAAAAAAAAACAGCACAGAACTGGGGAAATGGGCAGTAGGCCCAAATCTTAGCCCAACAACTATTGGGCCCCTCACTACTTACTGGATGAGGAAGAGCTTCCTTATTTAAGGAAATGACCCTAGATAGGCTAACTAGACCCCAGTGAATGCACTGAAGAATGTAAGAGGACACTAACGTAACTTGATAGGCCTTAACATAAATGACAGAATACATGGAATCCAGTGAGTGGGACTATGGGAAGATGTCCATGGAGAGGGGGTATAAAGATAATTAAGATGTTATGTATGAAATACACAAAAATTCAATTAAAAAACCTATTTAAATAGGCTAACTAGACCCCAGTGAATGCACTGAAGAATGTAAGAGGACACTAACGTAACTTGATAGGCCTTAACATAAATGACAGAATACATGGAATCCAGTGAGTGGGACTATGGGAAGATGTCCATGGAGAGGGGGTATAAAGATAATTAAGATGTTATGTATGAAATACACAAAAATTCAATTAAAAAACCTATTTAAAAAATCTAGCAAACATAGAGAAGTTCAATAACCACTATTAATTGAAAGGAAATAATAAAGATGGCAAAATAAATACAAAACAACCAGGTACATAACATTTATAATCATAGATATAAGACAGTTTTCATGCTTTTATTTTTTATTTTTAATTATAAAATATTCAAAATGCAATATTTACCATTTAATCAATTTAAGTGTATAGTTTTGGGATATTAGTGCATTCAGTATGAATAATGCTACAACAAAAAGGGATATTTCATTGACATATTGATTCCATTTACTTTAGAAATATACCCAACAGCAAAGTTGGTGGATCATATGGGAGTTCTTTGCTTAGTTTTCTAAGGAACCTCTTCACTGTTTTATTGTAATGGTCCTACCATATAAATCCATACCAAGAGTATACATGGGTTTCCCACTCCCATTTTGTATGTCGCTATCAACACCTGCTATCTTTTCCTTTTTTTCTCAAGCTATTGTCTTCTTGATAGAAAAACTTTACAATAGATGTGAGATGCTACCTCATTATTGGTTTAATTTTCAAATCAAATATTGATGATGCTTTTCTACTGGCCATTTCTGTGTCTTTGTAAAAAAACGGTCTAGCTCAGTCATTTCTTCTACTTTAAATTCAGATATTTGTTTACCAGCTATTAAATTTAGTTCCTTATATGTTACTTACATTAACTTTTAGTCAGGTGCATACTTGCAAATATTTTCTCCTAAGGCATTAAATGTCACTTGTTTTTTTTCTTTTATTTCCTATAAATAAGATTTCAATAGGATGAAATTTGATTTTGGCTTTTACATTATGTTGCTGTGTTTTGGAGGTCATAATAAAGTACATTATCCAAACCAAATTCCTGAAGTATTTCCCAATTTTATGTTAGCAGGCTTACAGTATCAGGTCTTATTCTGAAGCCCTCATCCTATTTTGAGGAGTATTTTGTATATGGTCTGGGATAATGGAGGAATTTCATTACTTGGCATGTAGCTACTAAGTTTTCATAAAATCTTTCATAGAAATGACTGTCTTTATCTCATTGTGTATTTTTTGTGCAGAATTTTTAAGAGGTAATTCACTTTCAGCTTATACGTTTGTTTATGGTCTCCTTATCCATTATTGCTTAATGCATTTGTGTTAATTCCAACACTATAGTATATATTGAATTGCTTATTATTTTTATTTAATGTGTATGAGTGTATTGCCTGCATGTTAGTAAGGTCACCTGTGTCACTGAATGCCCACAGAGATCAGAAGAGTGTCAGATACCATGGAATTGGAGGTACAGATGGCTTTTAGCCCTCATGTAGGTGTTGGGACCTGAACCTGGGTCCTCTGCAAAAGCACTCAGTGCACTTAACCACTGAGCCATCTCACCAGCCCTCAACACTATGGCATATTGATTGCCATTGCTTTCTTACCATTTTTAAATCTGATAATGTGATGTCTCTTGCTTTGATTTATTTGCCCATGATTTTTCTGTTGACGGTATTTCTTGGGTCCAGATGAAATTTCAGACAAGTTTTTCTCTTCCTGTGAAAAAATTAATCTGAATGTTGAGAGTGATTACATTTAGTATGTATATCGAATTGAGTAGACAATTATTTCACATTAATAATTATTTGAATCTGTAAATTTGCTTTATTTCCCAATGGAATTTTCTTCAATTACATTCATCATTTTCTTTTTTGTTTTGAGTTTATAGAATGTTCACTTCTTTGATTATCTTTCTTCCTGTCATTTATACTACTATAATGGAATTTTCTTCATAGTTTCTGCTTTGTATAGGATTTTGTTAGTGTATAGAAATGCTATGCATATTTGATGTTGATTTTTGTAGCCTACAAACTTACTAAAATGGTTTCCCAATCACAAAGTGTTTTGTGGAAACTGGTGTTTTCAAAAAATAAAAGTATGACTTCTTCAAAAATAGAAATTTTCATTCTTTTCCAATGTATATTTTAATTGAATCTTTGAATTTCATACATATCAATTATATTTATCTCCATCTGTTCCTTCTCTGCAAGCCCTCAAAGTCAACCAACAGGACGTCATGCATTTTGTCACATATGTTAAGGCATGTTGAGTCAAGTTTGTATACCCAAATGAACCTCAGTGTGAGATCATCCAATGAATCCTTTTCAATCTATGTAGAGTCATTCCCTTACAGTATATCAGCTCTCTCTCACCCAGCAGTGATCAGCTGTCAATAGTTTTTCAGTTAAAGTTGGAGCCTCCTGTCCATTTCCCCAGTTTTATGTTGTTTTTTTCTAAGAAAATTGGCATGGGTGTTGTGCATGCTGTCACCATCCCTGTAATTTCATATAAACAAGTGCCAATTGGCCTGGAAGACTGTTTCTTTATGGCCATGCACCATCCCTGGCCCTTACAATCCTTCCCCATCCTCTTTTGCAATGGTTCCTGAGCCTTAGTTGAGTGACATTTAATATAGGAGTCCTATCCAGTGACATTCTGCAGTCTCTTGCTCTCTACACTTTGGTCTCTTGTGGCCTTTTGTGTCTATTGCCCTCTGCTGCATGAAGAAATGTCACTTGTGAGAGTTGAGAGATGCATTCGTATTTTCTCTACACATCTCACAGAGGATTAGTATCCAGAATATACAACTAACTGAAAAAAAAAATCAAGAAAACAAATGACCAAGTTAAAAGATGGGCTATGGACCTGAATAGAGAGTTCTAAAAAAAAGAGATAGAAAAAAAGAAAAAAGAAAGAAAAACAGCCAAGAAACACCATAAAAAGTGTTCAACATCCTTAGGAAAATGCAAATCAAAATCACTTTAAGATTTCATCTTACCCCAATCAGAATAGTTAAAATCAAGAGAACAAATGACACCAAATTCTGACATACTGGTGAGTTTGTGTGGAAAGGGGAGCTCTCATTTACAGCTAGTGGGATTGCAAACTCATGCAACAACTAAGGAAAGCTGTGTGCACAACTCTTAAAAAACTAAAAATTGGGATTGGAGAGGTGACTCAGCAGTTAAGAATACTGTCTGTTCTTGTCCCCACATGGCAAATAATAAGTGTCCATAACTCTGGCTCCAGGAGAATCTGACACTCTCTTCTCACCTCCGCAGGCTTTGCACAACACAAGTGCACTTATGTATATATGGAGGCAATACACTCATACACATAAAAGTAATAAATATAAATCGGGCGTGGTGATGCGCGCCTTTAATCTCAGCACTCGGGAGGCAGAGGCCAGCGGATCTCTGTGAGTTCATGGCCAGCCTGGTCTACATAGTGAGTTCCAGGACAGCTGGGGATACAGGGAGACCCTGTCTCAAAAAGACCAAAAAAATAAATAAATAATAAATATAATTAAAAATTAAAAAAAAAACTGTGCCGGGCGTGGTGCCACATGCCTGTAGCCCCAGCACTTGGGAGGCAGAGGCAGGCAGATCTCTGTGAGTTCAAGGCCAGCCTGGTATACAAAGTGAGCTCCAGGCCAGCTGGGGCTACAACGAGACTCTGTTTCAAAAAAGACAAAAAAGTAAGAAAAATAAAATCAAATAAAAATTAATCTACCATATGAGCCAGTTACGCCTTTGCATAAACCCAAAGGACACATCTTTTGCAGAGATACTTGTACATCCACTTTTGCTTCTTCTTTTTTCATGGCAGCTAAGAAATGGAAGCAACTTAAATGTCCCTCAACAAATGAATGGATTAAAATTACCCAATGGGGTTCTACTCAGAGCTTAAAAAAAGATGAAATCACAGAATTTACAGGTAAATACATAGAATTAGAAACTGTTTTACTAAGTAAAGTAACACAAGCTCTGAAAACAAGCAATGTATATTCTCTTTTATTTGTGACTCTTTAACTCCAAATCCTTACCTATGACTATGTATCCTGATGGAACTGCAGGAGCCTTGAAAATAGAAAGGGACCACCATGGAGGTTAAGGGAAAGAAAGAGCCTGAGAGAGTGGGATAGTAGGAGACAGTCGTTACCAAGGGAGAAATGGGAAAGATGAGGGTATTCAACTAGGAAGGGAAGAAGGTTGGATATGCAAGGAACCATGGGCTAAAGAGGAAGAAGTAGCTCAAGAGAGGAGGGGTAATAGGAGACAGGTATTATCAAGAGGATGAAGGAAAACTGGGAGTATTTTAACTGTGGATGGCAAAGGGAATGCTAGACAGTGAGAGAGATATAAGAGATAAATAATGCTTAGGTGGTGTGAAAAATGTGGGGTGGGGGAATTATAGTCCCTAAAAGGCCTACTACAAAATACACATACAATATTTGTACGTAAGTGCATGTGTATAGCTGATAGATGTATAACAAGAAACACACTGCTGGATAGGAAAAACTTCACTTCCAGTTTTTGGTCAGGGTAGTCCAAGATTCTCCCAAAATAACACAAACTTCTGTCACAGCCCTTGATTACCTCCCTGAACTTGAAGATAAGATCCTATTGCTGAAGAAAGGATATTCCTCAGGCACAGGTGTTGATGCAACGGAATTGGAACCGGCTTTTACACCTCCTCCGTGAGACTAATTTTCATGGTATTGGAAGATAGTATGCAAGGAGAAGATCAATCAATGGTTCAAACACAGATTTTAAGCCTAATAACCAGAACAATGACTAGCATAGTGAGCTCTATTGGTGCACTACTGACCCTTTTATCTTGGGGGTAATCAGCAGTAATCTAAATGGACTTAAAGCCCACTCAATTAAAGGAAACTTATGTGTGGTACTGTAAACATAGCCAAATACAAATGGCTGGAGAGATCATAGATCCTAGAGAAAACCCTATGTCTCTCACATCCCTAGAGAAACACAATTTCTTACTATCAGGAACTATGAATTCTTACATTTACAGATAAGTATGCCAGTAACCACTCATCAAAGAAACTACTTTTGCTGCAGATGGAGACTATTACAGAGTTCCACAATTGGTCACCCACAGGAAATAAGTGTCTGTGAGATGCCGCACCATAAGTGATACATCTACAATGAGTCCTCTACACATAAAATATTTTCACTTTTAATTTACTATTTGGATGGATTTTATTTTTTCTTGTTTCCTAATTGCTTTGTCTCTCAGTTTCAGTAATATGTTGGATAGAAGTGGCAAGAATGGTTATCCTTATCTTATTCTTAAAGGAAAGCACTCAGGTTTTCACTATTAATTAAGTTATCTCTGGGCTTGCATAACAAGTATGTATTATATTAATGTTTTTTAATCTTACCATGAAAAAATTTTAAAATTCTTCTGATTTTTATACCTTGTTGAGATGATCATATGTTTTTGTGCTTCATCTGTATTATTCATAATAGCCAAAATAAGTAATTAATAGTAGCTTTATAGAAAATTGACTGGACAAAATGCATTTACAATAGGATAAAACCCAGCTTTTAAAAAGAAGAAAATTATTTCATTTATGTCAACATGGGTGAACCTGGAGGACATTGTGCTAAAAGCAATAGGCCAGGGTTGAAAATATTGCATGGCTTTATTCATATGTAGTATCCAAGAATTTGCACTCATATGAGAGTATTTAATGATGTTAATCAAAAATAGAGCTATGCATGGATTGGGTAGATCTGAGCCAAACAGAATAAAGATTTAGTTAGAGATATGAGGTATGTTTTGGGGATTTGTGTACCACAGAACTATGCTTATTATTGTGCATTGTATTGAAAATTTAGCAACAGATTTGATTTTAAACAATCTCACTACTTCAAATGGTTACACATATAAGGTGGTAGGTCAAAGCTGCATCTCTACCTGGTAGTAGAACTTGGCAATGAATAAGAGTCATCCACCTAGTACTGGTTTTGAACGCATGAGAGATGTAAAACTGAGAGAATGAGTGAGGCCTTAAAATATGTGGCAGGGTTGGAGTCCCCCCAAAAGTGAAGTCACAACAAGCCTTTGCTAAAAGTGTGCCTCACCTGTAGGTGAGACCCCAGTTTTCTTCAGATGCCAGTACTATGAGATATCTGCCAAGAACAGTGGTCTGTGTGAACTGAAGCTGACTTGAGCATATAAAATATCTGTGTGTGATACAGATGGCAGATTCAGAGACGTAAGGCTGTCCGAGCCTTTTGGAAACTAGAAGATCATGAGTCCCTGATTTAGACTTTGGTTTTGTTAAAGTTCCATTGTTTTCTGCCCTGGTTCATCCTTTGTCAAATAAGAAGTAATTTTTAATTTTAATTCTTAAGAACCCACAGTTAAAACATTGAGATTATAAGACCTTATTGCTGAAGATACTACATACATGAACTGTAGAACAAAGAGAAATTAACCTGGTAACTGAGTTCAAAGACTCAGCTCTACTGTCTAACATTTATAGTGCTCTAAGGTTCTATGAAAGCTACCTGAGGAGAAAATTTATCATGAACCTTATGAAACTGTGAATCCTGTGAACTACAAAAACAACTAGCCCACTGATATAATAGTGGCACAAATATTAAAGGAGTAACCAACTACTTTGCAATTTCATTTAAGGTCTGCTTTCCCAGATGGAGCCCATAACTGTCACTGATATCAGGCTTAGGAACCTGAGGCTAGACAGTCCATGGGAGAATTCCTAATACAACTATTTGGCTAAATAGACACAGTATTAAACTGATTTTTAATTGCATATTGTTATAACCATAGATTAATGCATCTCTTAATGCTGACCAGAGAAGTTTCCATATGAAGATGATGATTAGCAAGAAAACCACCACAACTGGCCAATGTGCAAAGTACAAGAGGCTGCAAAGAGCTAATCCCTGAATAGGACACCTATATAAAACTTCTGCCTCACAGACTCAGTGATCATCCTGGAAGAGGGAGTGGAAAGACTGTACGAGCCAGACATGCTAGATGATCACAAGGAAACAGAATTTTCCAGACAGCTGGTCAGTTATTCACACGAACCCACTGCAACATTGACAGCATGGACAACACTCATGTGAGCTCAGGCCAGCCAAAACAGAGAAGGGGAAGATGACAAGAAACCCCTACCCTACATGATGAAGTATTGGTAACAGATGGTTGTTGGAAAATGGAAATTCAGTCACATGTAAGGGCGAGACACTTAATGGTTTGACCAGGCTCCAGTGTATGAACCCACATCAATGGGCATTTGGAGATATAAACCTGAAGATATATATTTAGAGAGAGAGAGAGAGAGAGAGAACAGGATTTTGGAATGGGTTAGCAAGGGGTTAGTAATGATGGTACCAGGATGGGAGTGGGAGTGTATCTAAATACGATCAAAATTTTTGTGTGAAATTCAAAAATATTCAATAAAAATAAATAACAAAAGAGACATTAAACTTATAATGCACTTCACTTTTGAAAGATTACAAGACATTTAAAGTTGTAATGTATTTATATTATGGATATTAACATGAGATCTTGAAGACAATAAAATTAGGTTTATGGTTTTACAGTGATGTGTTTGTGTGTTAAGTTGACAAGAGGTGGTTTTTGCTAGTTACATTTTATTTTCAAGCTGTCAAAATCTACAATCACCTGGGATAAGGGTTCCTCAATTGAAGAATTAACTTTTTCATATCAGCCTATGGTTATGTCTCTGAGGAATTGTCTTGATTAACAATTAATGTGGGAGGAGCCACTCCATAAAGGTTTGAGAGTCCATAAGTTCATTTTGGCCCTTCAAGATTTTTTTCATGAAATATCACAGCAAGGGGTTCCAGCTTAGAAGCAGAATGGACAGTTAACCTGGCAGTTAATATGCTAGCTGTTTGAGTCTGGATTTCTCAGCCTCAGGAGTTGGAAAGAGAAGAAAATTCTCATATTTATGAATTACTTAGTTTTAGACCATTTATTATGTCAGCCTAAATAGACTAAAACAGTTCGCACACTAGGAAAGTGTAATAATAATTGGCCTCATTTAAAAACCTTTGAATATTAAATGTAAGAGCCATTTCTTTCAAGATTATTCACCTTTTGGAAATGAAAAAGTGTATAAATTAGCTGCTTCCTGAAGCAGCATGTTTTACTTAGAGGAAATGATGGCTTTAATCTTTTGATAAAATAGGGTTGAATCTAAACACAAAGGTACTCTTAAATTTATTTATTCAAATCAAGTTTTTCTTTTCTGACATTTTTAAGTGTTAGAAAAGTTAAAATTGCAAATGCTATTGCCTTAACCTGCAAAATGAGGTTGATGGCTTCTACCTCACTGAGTTATAGTAAAGACTAAAAGAGTTTATTTATGCAATGGCTTCTTATGCATTTCTAGCCACTTAGTTGAAACTCAATAATGTTAAAATGGAAGTAACAAAAATGAACTACTTTATTAATAATTTGGTGCCTACAGAGATTAACTTCAAGTGTCTGACTTAATAAGGAGATGGTTTCATATATTAAGACCATCATCAGTCAATAAATATTTGGTAAATGTGGACTTCCCCATATGAATAAGTTATTCAAGAAATACATTTCTATGGTTATTTGAGATGCTTACTATTCACAACTTTTGGAAGTACTCCTATCGATGGCCACACATGTTTATCAACTTGTATCTAGGTGAGAATTTAAACAAAAATTATAGCAAGATAATTAATGAACTTTTTCTTATTAAAAGACTAAACTGTACTTTAACCTGTTTTTGTTAAAACCAGTAAAATACATTTTTTAATCTTTCTGCAATCTGTAAATGAAAGTGATTAACATTAATTAATTTTTAAAAATTTTTACTGAGTTTTTGAAATTTCATACAACAGTTCATAATCAAATTTAGACCACCTCCCGCATCCCACCATGGGACCTCATGTGAGCTGCTTGGCAAGAAACAGCGTCAGACAGAAGAGACCTCCCTTGAAGTGGTTGGTGAGAGTGGTCCAGGAGACTCCAAAAATAACACAGGCTGTTGCCAAACCATTGATTATCTCCCAGAGCTAACAGATAAGTCCCTAATGCTGAAGACAGGACATACTTCAGATACAGGACTTAAAACAATAAAGCAGGAACTGAAGGAAGTCCTCTACCCAAACTTAAACCTGTTTTAAAGTAATTTCAGCTATAGCATAGAACTGGGAAAGTGAACAGCAGTCCCCGGTCTTATTCAAAGGAATATTGACAACTGATTACCACTAGATGAGGAACAGCTGACCCTCCTAAAACAAAGACCTCTAGATAGGCTGACTAGATTCACCAGAAGGGCAAGAAGCTGTGAATGGCTGGGGGTGCCGACAACACAGCAGACAGTAGCAGGGATATCAGAGTATAAGGGTTCTGGGGGGGGAGGGAGGCTATGGGAGGGTGCTATCTGGGAAGTGGGTGTAAAAATAAATTTTTTAAAAAAAGTAATTTCAGTTATAATTTACCTTTTAAAATATTTTCATAAAAATTGTCTTAGGTACTTTTCTGATACTACTATAAAGCACCCTGACAAAAGCAACATAGAGATTAAAGGATTTATTTTTGTCTGTTTGTGGTTATATTCCATCATGACAGGAAGTCACTGCATCAGGCTTTTGATCACATGGCATCCACACACAAAAAAAAGGAGGGAAATTAATGCTTGTGCATAGCTCACTGTCTACATTTATACAGTTCAAGATCTTATCCTAATTTTCACAATGGGCAGATCTTCCCACCTTAACCTAGTCAATATCATCTCCCACAGACATGCCCAGAGAACCTTCGCCCATTAATTCTGGATCTCATCAACTTAACAATTGAGACTACCCATAACAATATGTTTGAGTTTTTCTTTATAAGAATCTAAAATTAGGCAGGGTTCTCTAAAGGAACAGTAGGGCTAGAATGGATATATATTTAAAATGATACATTAGATTCACTTGCATGCTATGGTCCCTATCAATGTCTGCTTCACACTGGAGAGGCCAAGAATCCAGTAATTACTGAATCAATGAGGCTGGATGTCTCAGTACTTCCAGCCTGGTGCTGAAAGCCTGGAGGATTCCTGGAGTGCTGACCTTTTTCACTCTAGTTGGAAGGCTGAAAAACTGCTTCTAATATGGGTAAAGAAATGTCAAAATATATCTGTTAGATAAATTCTACAGCTAAAGTGAATTTAAGGAGGCAAAAAGCAAAAGTTTCCTTCTTTCATGTCCTTTTATCTGGGCTGCCATCAGAAGGTGCCTTCTACATACAAAGTGGATCTACTGGCTTCAGATAATCTGACCAAGAAAATCCCTCGCAGGAATGCACAGAAGTCTTGCATTTCAGTTGAATCCAGACTCAGTCAATTTGGCAGCTAAGATTAGCTATCATATATACATACAGACACACACACACACACACACACAAACATACACACATATATATATATATATATATATATATATATATATGAGAGAAAATATTCAGAAAACTGTACTAAAAGACAGAAGATTGGAACAAATTTATATCTTTCAAATATACTTTTGTCCTTCACAAATGCATTTTTTTAGAAAATTCTCATCTGGTCTTAATACATGGCATATGATTGACAGGAAGGAACACAAAATGGATTTTATCAATTGTGTTAATTTTGTATTTTAATCCCAATATAGCAATGATGTTGTATAGTGATTACTTACATGTGTATTTTTAACTTAATTCTCTATAATACAATCTGCAAAACAGTATTTATAATATAACCAGTTTATGTCATATTTTGTTTAAGATGTATCCATAGTTTCTCATAGTATTTAAAATATAATTCAAGAAGGTTTATTGGGTAAAAGCATTTCACTAGCTGTGAAAAACTGGAAACCAGAGTTCAGTCTCCAGATTTGATTTTTAAATCCAGATAAGGCAGTTTGCATCTGTAATCCTAGCACTCCTACAGGTGAAATCGGAGATAGAGACAAGAAGGTCACTAAAATACTCTTGTGGCTAGCTAAACTTGATTAGGAACGTGCTGGAGTAGACACAAGAAAGACCCTGACTCAATAAAGTTGAAAATAAGAATAGACTCCCTAAAGCCTACAAGGTCCTGTGTAAATCTCTCTCCGTCTTTGATTACATAGAGCCACATTTCAATTGTTCAGACTTTAAAGCTAAGCTCATTTCTGTCTTGGAGCACAATTTTAACTCAGAAAATTCTTCCCCTAAATTTGAATTTTATTTAACATACTTGTTTTTTCATTGAATTTTTTTGTGATTTTCATACTATGTAGTTTGATGATAGTTAGATATCCTCCCTTATCTTCATCTCCCCTAATTGCCTCCCATTCAATTTAGTGTACTTTCATATATTCCTGTAAGACACTGTGTCTCCCATTCCCAGCAGACATCAATTGCCAAAACCTCCTCAGGTTGTGTTGGGATTTCTTACCCATTTCCCATGGCTATACTGGGATTTTGTCTGGTTTGAGTTTGCATAGGACTTTGCATTCTGTTACCATTGGTGTGGATTGATATGAGTAACTGACCAGCTGTCTGGAATTCTAAATGCCCACCTTCTAACTTCCTGATCTAAAATACTTGTCAGTTTATCTTCATAATCTCATAAATTTCTCTTCATTATAATATTTTCAGAAATTTGTTTTTTATTTCTTTTTTATTGCAAAATGTGAGTTTTTGGAGAGAGGTGGTTTTGTCTGTCTGATCACTGTTATATTCACAGAGTCTAAAACAATATCTATCATGCTATAGCTACTGAACTGAACAGATAACTGGTAATGAATGTTTTAATATGTGAATGAATGAATGATATTTTCTTCATTTAAATTCCATTTTTTTCAGCCAGGCATAGTGGTGCACATCTCTTATCCCAGCACTCTGGAGGCAGAAGCAGGTGAATACCTTTGAAATGGAGGAGGGCCTGGTCCACATAAGGAGTTCCAGGATAGTCGAGGCTACAGGGAGACTCTGTCTCAAAAAAAAAAAAAAACCTAAATAAATAAATAAAATGTTTATTAGGACAGTTATATGCTTAATATTTTTCAAAAGCAGGTGAATTTCCTACAAATTATTAATTCTCAACACATTTCTGAAGAACATAGAAAAATGATAAAAATATTTTCAGAAATATTCTGCAATTTTCAAGTTTTTAATTTAATTTTTATTTCTTTTTGATTCTCATGCAGTGTAGTATGATGGTATTTGGATCTCCTCTCCTGTATATAGCTTCCCCCACTGCCCCCCAGTCAATTTAATGTACTGTGTTATTCCTAAAATATTTCACTTTTATAAACAAGGCATGAGTGGAATTATTTTGCATTTTCACTGGTATTATTACCATTCTTAAGTCCCTGATAATTTATTTGTTATAAAGAGTGTGACACTGCTATTTAATTTTCAACTCTTTGATTACTGAAAATGAAGATATTCTAATATAATTGTCTTTAAATTCTTTGAGTACAATTCTTGTTTTCTGAATTCGTTGCTGTCTCATTTCTTTAAACTTATGATATAGCAGAGTATTTAAACTCAAAATCTATCAAATCTAGAATCTATAGCCAAGCTAAATAAGTTTCACATTTAGGCAGTGCCACTTACCATCTTTTAATTTTTGGCTAGATATTTGATTTCTCTCTGCTTTATTATCCATATGCATAATGATGATAGAAATAGTATCTATTTCATGGAGTTACTGTGAAAATAAATTAAACCAATACATACAAAGCAAAATATAATAAACTCTATATATAATGAGTACAAAATTATTAGCTATTTTTTCATAATATATTTTTGTAAATATTGAAAAAAAATTGTCATACTCATTGCATATAAATTCCCAATGTTTGGTTTTGTTATTTAATTATGCTTATGAGCTTTTAACATTTTTATATACACATTATATAGGCTTTGGTAATTTTATTACATTCAGTTTGAGTCCCTTCTGAAGACCAAATTGGAGACAAATTATGAATATAGATATAATATATGCATATAAAGAAATGTAGCTTCATATTTTATATATAAGGACACAGTTGGACTGAAAATGTTAGTGAACCTGAAAATTTCAAATAACATGAGTCTGTCATTTAGGTGATGGTACTGAATACATTACGATGACTGTTCAGCCAGAAACTGGCAGAAGATAAGACAAAAGTAGTAGGTGCAATATTTACTACTTGGAGTCAAAACCACAGAGATGGTAAAAATTGAATCAGTTTTATGAAGAGAAAGAGTAGGTAGGAGTTATAAGTAACAGTAACTGAATTTTTATCTACAGAAATTCCGTGTGAATTAGCTATGCACAATTACCAGTGTACTATGTGTATAAGTCCTTAAGAATAAAACTTAGGTTTGGATCTATAAGTAATTTCCACTTGTGCAAATTTAGGTTTAATGGTGTGAGTATTGACCCACAGAGAAAACTCTCTTCTTTTTAATTAGTGAATGACTTACGTTTTCTGACTTTTACCTGTGTTACACACTAATACACACAGACAAGATAGAGATGGAGATGCACACACACACACATACACACACACACACACACACACACACACACACACACACAATTGAAGCCTGCTAATTTGGAATGTTTGTGGGGATAATATAACAAATAAAGAAATGTAAAGGAGATCCATTCCAACTACTTACCTAAGAAAACCTGTTTGGAGTCAGGGGTTGTGGTGAATATAATCAAAATGTATTGCATAATATTCTCAAAGAAGTAATAAAATTTTTGAAAGAAAATATTTTTATGCCTAAATGCAAATGTAAAACGAAGGAATATCGGGTGCTTGAAAGTGATATAATGACAAAAGTAAACTATAGTGAGCACAACCAATGAGAAAGAAAACTCAAGCCAGTACTCTAAATGCCATTAAACTATATTGTTTGAAGATCTCACAAATTCAATAAAAAATGAAAAAGGGTTTCAAGATGCTACACCCAGTTTAAGAATATTGTGCACTGAACTATAATAAGAGACCTTCTGAGTATTTAGTAATTATATGGTGCCAAAGTATTAAAAATAATAGTGTGAAAGTTGAAATCAAGCATTTCCAGAATGAAAACAATGCATTCATATGATATGAATAACAATACCAAATTCCTTGAGAAAAGGTAAAAACAGATAGAATAGACAAGATTTTTTTCTTGAGATAGAGCTCTGTTTCCCAGGCTGTCCTCAATGGCTTGCAGTCAAGTATCCCTCTTAGTAGAGCCTCCTGAGTGCTAAAAGTGCATTCTTAGGACACTTTGCTTGGCAGGGTAATGTGATTCTAAAGAAATGAATCAGGAAAAATTTACCAGTCCTAAGGGAAAGCATGAACCTTCATTTTGAAAAGTCCTAAAAATGTCTTGTAAGATTCATGATAAACATACACCAAAATGAAATATCTTACTACAGAATTACACTATACAACATAAAGAAGAGATCCTAAAATATTCTTAAAGAAAAAAATATTGCACTAAAACAGAACAGTAAAAACACTAACATATGGTTTCTTTCTAAGCAAAAATGGATTCCAGCAGATATTATAACATGCCTTCAACATTTTTTTGCAAAAGTATATAGAACAATAAATCAACCATGAGGAAGGAATAAAACCATTTTCAGATGTTCAGTTCCTTATAAAGCTTACTATCCACCTAACACTTATGAAAGAATTGAGACTTTACTTTTATAATAACTTAAATAATATAAGAAAAGAAAAAAATCTTGGAAATATCCTAATGAATTGCAATATAAAACCATTGAAAATATGATTTTCAATGGTATCAAAAGCTGAAATATTTTGGACTAAACACAATGAAAGACGTAAAATCTTTATACTAAAAAATATAAAATGCTGCTGAGACAAATTATAGAATATATATATATATAAATTAAATTATGCATCATGCTCATAGACATGAAGATTCAATATTTTTAATCTTGTCATTCTCTAAAAAAATCAATCAATAGATTGTATTAAATGGCACTCATAATATCAGCAAGTTGCATTATAAACATCAACAAATAGACTTTAAAATGAATATGGAAATGCAAATAATATAGAATAACTAATACTCTTCTTTGATAGTGGTAAATTTAGGATTAGACTTCAGATTTTATTATTTAAAAACCCAAACTCCTTCAACTGTGTCCTGTCTCAGAAAACTGTGCTTGTTTCTTCCTTTACAATGCTTAAAAGCATCTCTTGAACACATAACGCAGTAGTAATGATGTTCAGCACGATTCTGATGCCAACTCCTAAAAATATGGTTTTCAGCCTCAATTTTCTCACAGTATACAGGAGGAATTAAACAAATGGGGAGATATGTGTGTTCTAATTGAGATTAATATGTGTATTTTGAAGGTCAAGAGGAAGAAGTGAGGGGTATATTGTAACTGAAGTTTATTAAGTCAGTGTCCACTAAAAATAAAGTTTCACTAAACTGATGCTTTGATTGAAGTCTTTTAGTATTTCTTCTTTTTAAATAATAAATTGAGATATGACTAGTGTGGGAAAGAACAGAACATCACAGACATCAACGACGTGGCATGTTAAAGTATAATAATGACATTTTAGGTTTTGAAATGGTATTTTTAACCAACAAAGACAAACAACTGTCATCAGAAACTGCAGGATTTAATTTGCAAATAGCTCAAGTTGTCTTTTTGATAGTCACTGATGTCTGAGCATACAGGCAGTCCATGTGTAGTTTTTTCTCTCCTCCTCTGGTGTAGAGAAGGGTGGGGAATGGGATGTCCTATGCTGTTCTCACTATAAATTATGTTCCTGATTCTGTAATTGCTTTCAGAAGTTTCATGTTCTTTGTGATTTTTTTGGGTGGGGGGGGTCAGGTCTATATGGTGAGAATACAATGAATTTAACCCTTGCAGAAAAGAACGAATTTATAGTCTTCCAAAATGTTATTGTTTGATAATTTTATGCATGTGCATAATGAATTTTGGTTTAATCCACCCTATTACCTCCCCTCCAATTCTTCTTCTATCTACCCCACCACTTTTCCTTCCTAATTATGTGTCCTCTTTTATTTTGAAACCAACTGAGTCCATTTAGTGCTGCACATATGTACATGACTATAGGAGCTTTCTAGAGCATATTTAGCCTCTCAGTGGCCACATGATCAAAGAAAACTGACCCTCCCTCCCTCACCGGCCATTAGTTGCCCAGTAGCTTCTCAGCTAGGAGAGGAAATTCATGAGCCCTTCCCTCATACATGCACGTATTTTGACTGGCTTTTTCTTTACACACACCTGATCCATATAGTCATAGTCACTGTAAGTTCATCTGCGCAGTTGTACAGTATACCCTACAAATTATGTTTTGTGACAGAAGTCCACTGCCTCTGGCTCTTATAATCTTTCTCCTCCCTCTTCCACTGTGGTCCCTGTTCCTTAGTGGGGGTGTGATATGAACATACTATTCAGAGCTCAATATTCTACGGCTGTTACTTTCTGAATATTGACCAGTTTCACGTTTCTGTATTAATCACCATCTTCTGAAAAATTGAGCTTTTCTGATGCACCAGTCTATGGGTAGGAACATAAAAGATTTGGGACCAATTTATTACAATCGCCACTTAGCAGACTACTGGTACTAGGTGCTCCCTTAGAGTCTATAACCTTGTCGATCACCGCATTTCATCCCAGTTTTTAGTACCAAGCATGATTCTGTCTTATGAAACAGGCTTAAATCTAATCAGAAAGAGGTTGGTTACTCCCAGAATATCCGTGCCATTGCTGCACCAGTTGGCATAGCTTGCAAGGGCAGTTGTTATTGTAGCTCACAGGGTTCACAGCTGGGTTATGCTGTTGCTAACTTTTCTACACCAGTAGCATGCAAAGAACATTCTAGTGCTTTGAAAACTAGCAATTAGAGATAAAGTTTCTGTGTTGGTATCAGCTTGAATTTTCTGTACTCTGTCTCATTGACTTGATATCTTCAGCATTCAGGTCTTCTGGAGGGTAACTAAGAGCAAAGATAACTGCCTGGAATGTTTGAAATGTTTATTGGGAACCCACTGACCAACAACTCCAAAAACGTTAACCCATACCCGGCATTATTATTTTTTGTTTGTTTCATAACTCTTGTCTGTTTTTATTTGCTTTTAATCCTTTTACTGGAAAAATTAGCAAGCAACAACAACTGGGAGAAGGAGAATGTGTTTTCTCCAAGTATATGACACTAGATCAGGCCATAGTGTATGGACACACAACAAAAGACATTTGGGGACATAAACTTGGCCCGGTAGACCTTAACATATGTTGTCTATTCTTGCACATAGTGAACAGGCCTCTTCTATCATTCCTGTCTTCTCTGTGTATCTCAGGATTCCTTTAGTGTTCACTCATACATTGCTCCTTCCATTATTGTTATTGCTGTCAGAAAGATATTAGGAATATTTAGTGGAAAATTTGAGTAAGACATAGAATATACTCTAAATAAAGGGAATGATTGGAAGAGGAAAATTGTATTTGTAATGTTAAATAGTGACAACTGTATCAGCTCACAGTCAGCAAAATCAATGTATTGTAACTTCTTGGTACATCACCCTTGTTAATTATAAGACATTATTCAGCAGTACTATATTTTTTGTTATCTGCAAAGAAATTAAAAATGGAAGCTGATATATTCAACCAAGTCAGTCCTGGCCCATATTTTTGCATTTGCCAACATTATATTGTACAATTTTACTTACTTGTCTCTTAGAGCCAACAAATTTTGGTAGCTTCTTTAAGATTTTCTGTATATAAGGTTATGTCATACACAAACATATAATTTCCTTTTTAATTTCTGGTTTGCCATGTCTTTATTTCTTTTTCTTCCTGAGTTGCTCCACCTGGGATATTGAGGTTTATTCTATGTTGAATACAAGTAGTATGAAGGCATACTTGTTCTGTGCCTGATTCGAAAACAAAATAGCTCAATTTTGCTCTTTGTTTGGATGTTATGTATTGGCTAATTGTGTACTGCTGCTGTTTGGTTGAAATAATCTACTGTATCACTAATTTGATGATAATCATATAGTGATAAGGTCTTGAAAGTTATTCAAAAGAGAAAATTGTAAAATGATTTATTCTTCACAAATTGAAATGATCATATAAGTCTTATACTTTGTTTTATTAATTTTGTTTATCATAATTTGCTTTGTATCTGAACTGTTCTTCAGTCTCATGAATAATTATAATTTGGTAGTGGTATATGATAATTTTAACATTCTACTAGTTTGAGTTTGAGATATTTTAATTCAATTTTATTGATTTTTTGTGATTTTCATACAATGTAATTTGATGGTACTTAGATTCCCTGCACTCTGCACCACCCCCACCACCCCCTGCCCAATTTGATGTATACTCATACACACACACACACACACACACACACACAATTTTTAAAAACTAATATAATAAAAATGTAAAAATGAACACACTAATTCTATCCGAAACTATTGACCTAGGCTCTCCAGTTCATGAGGCCAGGTATATATCCTATAGAGTCATATTTGTTTGAACAAATGTCCCTCAAAGAATTTTTGCAGGTATAGGAGTCAGAGATATTGGACTTTGCAAACTCATAATATTCTCCCCCACACACACACATACACACAAATACACAGACACACGGACACATACACATATGTGTGTGAGTGTTTATGCAATTTAAGATCTACAATTTTCAATTGAATCATTCAAAATCTAAAAGATATCATAAGAGATATTCATGCCTTTGGATCTTAAAATTTCCTAAAACACCAAAATTATCTCAAAATGCAGAAAAACTTGATCCATTGGCCTACCCTAAAATGAGGGACTTACTTTAATCAACATATATCATAAATAAAAAAGTTAACATAAACAATAGAAGACATTTGTAATTCATACGATTAACATGGAAAGTCCATATACAATATTTAATGGACTATAATCATCATGAAATTATCAACAACTCTATAGAAAAATGAACCAATGTCTTGCACAATAGATAATAATAATAAAGAAGTACTTAATTGATAACTTTAATCAAAGATATCTAAAACTGTAATTATGTAATAATGATCTCATAGTAGAATGGTGGAAACTAACATATCCAAACACACCAATCTCCTACTTTTTAAATATGATATGACTGAAAACTGGTACTGCTACTTTGAAAAATTCTTTAACAACATGCACTATACAAAGCACATCTTGACCTTAAAGTCAATAATTACTCTCCTATATATGCACAAAATTGGAAGAGTTTTATATACACACAAATTCCAATTGTTTTGTCTTTTTTTTTAAGACAGTATCTCCCTGTAGCCCCAGCTGTCCTGGAACTCGCTACGTAGACCAGGCTGGCCTCGATCTCACAAAGATCTGCTTGCCTCTGCCTCCCAATTCCAGTATTTTTATCTATACAAATATCTATATAGAAAAATTTGTGCAAATATTTTTCATGATAGTTCAAATTTCAAAGTAACTGATGTGCTAATATAGAACAGGTGCATTTGATGTAGTCACCTTATAGTGGGATATTATGCTTAAAACCATACTTAAGGAAGTCGTGCTTCACAGAACATCATGAAATCTCAAATTCTATGTTGAATGAAACACAGCAAACATGACTAAATAGATATTAGATATCTTAGGTGTATAAAGGTCAAAAGTAGATTTAAAAATTCTAAAATTTAAGACTTGGAATACAAGTAACCTGAGAAGTGATAGCACTTCTTATAAATAAGTACCAAAAAGTAATCTAATGGATTTTCATAGGATCTAAAGAGAAAGGATGCAAAGTTGTTTTGGAAAGTAAAAGTTGATACTGTTTTCAAAACCAAGAAAATATTGAATGGAGTAAAATGCTGCTGGCTGAAAATTTAAAAAAAAAAAACAGTAAAAAAGCAACTGCAATAAGTAAATTAAAAGTTACTGCTGACATTTATGATAAGAATATCATTGGCATGACTGGGGCAAAAACATAATTGTATGCCCAAGCCCAGGCCTAGTGACTAACGGTAAGATGAAAAATTAATGAAAGAGCACTGTGGGATTCTGATGAAACTTTGTGACACTCTTGCCTAAAATAATACATATATACAAGAAAATAATTTACTCCATTTTTTCAAAGGACCTAGGTACCTCCTGAAGTCCGTTTAAAATCATTATTTTAATAAACCTTGGTATAATATATTCTTCAGAGGATCTTGCTTATGGGATGGATATGAAATAGGAATAAATAGAATGCAAACATTTTCAGAACAAACTCTGAAGATTTAGTGCTTTCTGGTTTTTTTTTAGCAAACATCTAATTCACAATATTATATTACAATATCAGAATTAGACATCCCTGGATCAACTAAAAATGGATGTATGCACATGTGCATGGTAATGACTTCATTTTTTCAGTTTTTATTTATTTATTTATTTTTTATTTTTTTAATTTTTATTTTGCGGGGAGTATGTATGAGGCCAGAGGGACCTTGTGGGAGTCATTTTTTTCCTTCCACTCTGGGGATCTCAACTTTAAGTTGCCAGGCTTGGCAGCAAGCACCTTTGCTTACTGAGCTTTCTTGCCAGCCCAGATTCTGCTTTTTAAATTGGAAAATAGGAGTCTTACAAATAGGAACAGTGGATATTTGTGAGCATCTTGTGGCAGGGTATACTTGTTAAGTGTATCATAGGTAGCAATACCTTTGATTCTCATGACAACCTTATAGCAAATAGTAATTTCAACAGAGAGATGGTCTACCATATTTAAATCTTGACTTAACTGTACTTAGCTTAGCTTAGTTTAGCTTAACGTAGCTTATCTATCTGTCAAATATTAAAAAGCAGAA